>NC_041366.1:11048065-11138065 GCF_900634415.1 Cottoperca gobio
GGAGGAGCAAGCAGAGGTGGAGGAACAGGCAGAGGTGGAGGAACAGGCAGAGGTGGAGGAACAGGCAGAGGTGGAGGAACAGGTGGTGATGGAAGAGGAGGAGGACGAGGAGGATGAAGAGGAGCAGGAGGATGAAGAGGAGCAGGAGGACTGTGCTGAGAGCAGCCAGCCTCTCTCTGAGTCTCAGTGCTCAGCAGCAGCACAGCATAAGCTGCACACAATACAGGAGATACAGAAGTTCCTGAGAGACACAAAAAACAAACAAGTCAAAATAGAAGATCATTTTGTAGATAAGAGTGTGTTGCTCTTGTCTGTAAGAACTCAGATAAACAATAGAGGGGAAGAGGGTTTTACAGACCATGAATACTATAGATTAAAAAATTTGGTTTCAAGACTAAAAACAGAGCTTTCAAATGAAGGACAAAAAGAGAAGGCCTGAGACAGTCTCTTTACTGTCCATTTTAATGTGTGTGTCACTCCTCACAGCCAGCATAATGAGCAGTTTTAAAATCTCCTCTCTCAACATAAATGGAGCTAGAGATGTGAAAAAAAGAGCATGTCTTTTTGAGTTTTTAAAACTGAAAAAAATAGACATCGCAATGCTCCAGGAGACTCACAGCGACACTGTGAACAGCACTGACTGGAGGAGAGAATGGGATGGGGACATGGTCTTAAGTAATTTTAGCAACACCAGGGCAGGAGTGGCAATCCTCTTTGCTAAAAACTTTTTACCAAAGTCTGTGGAGGAAAAGATAAAAGGCAGGTTTTTAGTAGTAAAAGCTAAATATGAGCTTTTTAATCTGGTTTTTATAAATATTTATGCTCCAAACTCGGGACCGGAACGAGTTGAGTTTTTAAAAAACCTCAGTGTGTTTTTAAGTGAGTGTGATCCAGAGGAGTTCTTGTTTTTAGGGGGTGATTTTAATTGCACTGCAGACTGTACAGTAGACAGGAATCACCGTGAACCTCATGCTGCTTCAGGGAGAGCCCTGAAGCACATGATCTCAGCTCACAGTCTGAGTGATGTCTGGAGAGAGCATCACTCAGGACAGAAAGAGTACACATGGGTTCAATGTCGAGATAATATGATGTCAATGGCGAGGCTAGACAGGTCTTATTGTTTTAAGCACCATTTTAATGTTTTTAAAGGGTGCACTATTCAACCTGTGGCTTTTACTGATCATTCTGTTGTTTGTTGTGATGTTTTTATTGCCAACATAAGGTGCAAATCTGCATATTGGCATTTTAACACTGCTCTGCTTTTAGACTCACATTTTAAAGAGGTTTTTATTTATTTTTGGAAATGTTTTAGAGAGGAAAAGGGTGATTTTAACTCATTGAGACAGTGGTGGGATCGTGGGAAAGCCGACATAAAGCAGCTCTGTCTACAGTACACTTTCAATGTTTCTCGAGACATTACTAAGTCAATGAAAGATCTTGAGTTAGAAATAGTGGAGTTACAGAGTTCTGCAGATTCCACAGGAAAAAGAGGCTGTTTTGAAGACCTCAAATCTAAAAGAGCCATCTTGGCAGACCTGCTAGACTCCAGAGCACAGGGGGCGCTGGTCCGGTCCCGTTTCCAGAACACCACCCTCATGGACTCACCGACTAAATACTTCTTCGGCCTGGAGAAGAACGGGCAGAGCAGGCAGATCCACTCTCTACGGTCGTCAGGAGGACAACAGCTGACAGGAAGCACAGAGGTTCGTCAGAGAGCGGTGGAGTTCTACTCAGAACTCTACAAAACAGAGTACCGGGAAGATACAGAGGCTTTTAATCTGTTTTGCAGTAACCTGCCTAGAGTCTCTGAGGACTCTAATGAAGAGCTGGAGGGGCCTCTGACGGGGGAGGAGGTGCTGATGGCCCTGAACAGCATGCAGGGGGGGGAAGGCCCCTGGAATAGACGGCCTACCACCAGAGTTCTACAGAACTTTCTGGGCGGTTTTAAAGACAGATATTTTAGATGTTTTTAACGGAAGTTTTAAAGACTCAATCCTCCCACAAAGCTGCAGGAGAGCGGTTTTAACCCTCCTGCCCAAAAAAGGAGATCCGCAGGACATTAAAAACTGGAGGCCTGTATCGCTGCTCTGCTCGGACTATAAACTGCTCTCCAAAGTCCTGGCCTCCAGGCTGAAGGTGATGGACCAGGTCATCGACCGGACCCAGTCCTACTGTGTGCCTGGCAGGTCCATAGTAGACAATGTGTCGCTGATTAGAGACCTTTTGGAAGTCTCGAGTTCATTGGGCATTAACACTGGTCTGATTTCCTTAGACCAGGAAAAGGCGTTTGACCGGGTTGAGCACCGCTACCTGTGGAGAGTCCTGGAGAGGTTCGGCCTCAGCCCTGGTTTCATCGCCAAGATAAAAGTAATGTACGAGAACATTGAGAGTGTGCTGAAAATCAATGGCTGTCTGAGTAGACCCTTTAAGGCAACGAGGGGGGTTAGACAGGGCTGCTCGATGTCGGGCATGTTATATGCTTTCTCCATTGAACCAATGTTGCACAATGTCCGTTGTTGTATAAAGGGCTTGCTTTTACCAATGTATAATAACCCTTTTGTTTTATCGGCCTATGCAGACGACATCATCGTTTTTATAAGGGACCAACAGGATATTTTAAAGTAAAGAAATTGTCAACATTTCTGGGAAAATCTCCTCCGCTAAGGTAAACTGGGGGAAAAGTGAGGCCTTAGCGGTGGGGGCTTGGAGCAATGGTCTTCCTCAACTCCCAGGTGGTTTAACTTGGAAGAGGGGGGGTTTGAAGTACCTTGGCATCCACTTAGGAAACGAAGAAAATGTTAAAAAGAATTGGGAAGGAGTCATTGAGAAAGTGGAAGGGAGACTTGGAAAATGGCGGTGGCTTCTTCCCCAGATGTCCTACAGAGGCAGAGTGTTAGTCATAAACAATTTAGTGGCATCTACACTCTGGCACAAACTTAAATGTGTCGAACCCCCTTGTGGTCTTTTAAAAACCCTACAGGCAGCGATTTTAAACTTCTTTTGGGACAAGCTACATTGGGTGTCTCAAGCTGTTCTGTATCTGCCAAAAGAAGAAGGGGGCCAGGGTTTAATACACCTTGAGAGCCGGACTGCTGCTTTTAAACTAGTTTTTACAGAGGTACCTGACAGGGCCTGATGATGTCGTCTGGAGGCCGGTAGCCAGCACCATTTTTAAGGGAGTTTTTACCAAGGACTAATCAGGGCATGGACACTGTTCAAATGGAACCGCCTTGAACCCGCAGCATCTCTGTACTGGCTTCTGGAGGAGCCTCTGGTGTGGGGTGCCCAGCTGGACCTGCAGGATGACAGCAGACCTGGACTCACTGAGGGACTGCGAGAGGCTGGAGTCGTGACGCTGAGGGGGATCGTCTGCAGGTCCTACACTTCACGACACCGAGGCAGTGGCGTCTCTCCTGGGTCTGAGGTCGGCGCGCCACACCAGAGCTATCCTGAACGAGTGGATTAAGAGACTAGACATTGAGGAAATGGAGATGCTGCGGGACTATGCAGACGGCACTGAAACCCCTGATCCAGGGGATCCTTTTCCGGACATTGGATTAAGAATAGACTATACTGGATTACCCGAACAATATAAACAACAACAAACTGCAGCAAACATATACACACTAAACGGAAAAGCTTTTTACAAACTGTGTGTACGAGCACTCCACAAGAAAAAGTTGAGTGAGAGGAAGGACATGTTGTGGAAAAAAAGACTAAAACTGCCAGAGGAGCGTGAGCCGGTGTGGAGGCTCTTTTATAAACCCCCACTGAACAAGAGGTCTGGGGACCTGCAGTGGAGGATCCTCCACCAGGCCCTGGCTGTGAACAGTTTTTTGTCGAAAAGAGATCCCACCGTGTCCTCAGACTGTCCTTTCTGTGGGAAAACTGAGACCATCGAACACTGTTACCTGGACTGCCATAGACTGAAACCTCTTTTAAACATTTTAAAAACTGTGTTTTTAGACTGTGGGGAGGTTTTTACTGAGACTGCTTTTATTTTTGGTGCTGGCTATAAAAAACATAATGCAAAGAAATGGCAACTTTTAAATTTTGTTGTGGGTCAAGCCAAGCTGGCTATCTATAAAAGCAGGAAAAACCAAATAATGTCACTAACAGGACGAGGGCTGACAGAGATGTATGTGTCAATGATGAAGGCCGGAGTGAGAGTGGATCACAGATTCCACTCTCTGATGAACAGTGATGGAGAGTTCACAGCTCAGTGGTGTTTCTCACCAGCAGTGTGCTCCGTGGTGGAGGGGAGACTATCTTTTAACCCTGTTTTTAACTAAACTATTTATTTATTTATTTATTGTGTTCACTATTGAAAAGTAAAATGTTGTGTTTGTAAAAAAACGTCTTATTTAATGCAAATAAAGATGTTTTAAAAAATTAAATATCTAGATAGATAGATATAGTCCTTCCAATGCAAAGAAACTAGGGGGAATAAGCTAATTAACACTTAACACAAAGTGTAGCTGTGGCTGATGGAAATGTCATTATTTCTTTCAGGTTATAAACCAAAGTATTAGACACATTGAAATGTTGACCTGATGATGGCGCTGGATGTAAAGATGAAAAGTGTATTTGTTAGCGAAAAGTTGTCAAAAGTTGATTATAATGTTTTACTCTGTATTTATGGTTATGGAAGTTTTTCTTACAGTTTTTGTATAAGCCGAGGACAACAATTTGGTAATTAGTATTTTGATGAAAAATATGACTGCAAGTTTTGTATACATGGCATCTATGGTGATATATCGATTACATGACAGATCAGTGTGTACAATTTCATAGCAATCCGTCCCATAGTTGTCCCGACATGTAATTAAAACCCAAAGAAACTTCATGGTGGCACTAGGGGTAAAGTGATGGGATCACCAAAGTCAGTAAGTAACTTACAAATGACCAAAGAAATATAAAACGACTACAAAGACACGCAAAGCAACTGCAAAAAGACACAAAATAACAAAGAAAGGAGCAAAACAGCCACAAAGACACAAAATGACTACAAAACGTATAAACCTGAAGTACATACAGTAGTTATAAAGTGTAATGCCTTATATGGAATATATGGAATTCTTTGAAAATATACCAGTTCCAGAATGTTGTGATGTCATAAAAAGAATTATCTCAAATACAAACGTCAACAAGCAACTGTTCATAACATACAAACCTACTGAACTGAGAGCATCAAACAACCAAGAGAGAGAGAAAGAGTATAGACAACGGACGGGAAGATGATTGCAAGCCAACACCTCCTTGCTGAGATGGAGCGGGCTCAAAGCATGAGGAAACTGACCCTGGAGGAGAGAAGAGTGGAGGTCAGAAGACAAATGTATGTCGAGCTGAGAGCATTGGAGATGAAGCGCAGACAAGCAGTCGCTCTGGAGACCCTGCTGAAGTGCAAAAGGGACAGAGAGGAGGAGGAACGAGAGACAGAAAGGGCACTGCAAGAACACACGGAGAAGACTAGGAGGCAGGAGATCCTGGAAGAAATAAAGCAGAGCCAACTGAAAGCAGAGAAACTTCAGTGGCAACAGGTGATGCTAACAAGCCCCACTTGTTGTTTGAGTGCTCTGACAGAAGACCAAGAGAGTAAACTAAGATCTGCTGACCTCTACCCTCTGATGGGAGCCAAAGTCTACCCTGCCAGCCTGCCCTCTGACACAAAAAAGCAAACTCTGCACAACAACTGGGTTGGAGAGACCAACATGGACAGTGTACCTGCTAAACATAACGACTCCATCTACCTCCTCTTTGCAGCTAAATCAAGCCCCAAATGTGACGGTGTGTATCATAATCCTTCCATTCCTCTGCACTGACCTTGTATTTAACTAGTTAGCTTGTATTTAATTGTCAGTAAATTGTAAGTAAACTTTTATCTTCTATCTTCTTTTGTCTCAACAAAAAGAACCCAAAGTCAACAAGACCGTGCAGTGGATGAAGGACAGACTGAAAGTTGGACACTGGGTTGAAAAGTACCAGCACCACACAGAGAAGAAGAAGGAGAAGCGCAGGCAAAAAGCAGAGAAGCGATACGAAAACTTGTTTGCCAGCCAGGCCAGCCACTGTCCCCCGCTGTACGACCGCAATGCTGGAGGATTTTCTCCATAGAGAAACAGCATCCTGAATGCCAGTTTCTAATTCACTTCACTTTGTTTTATTATTTACTGTGGAACTGTGCTCATGGTGTCGCCTGCTCGAGAGAGTCAGCTGGGGTTCAGACACTATATAAGCATGATGGCTCACTGTCACACCTCCCTGAAAACACCCCAGCTCCTCCCGTCTGTCACTTGGTCACACCTGGCTGTGGACAGGAGTATTCCACAACCAGCCACTTGTGGAAACTCCTGTGGCTGTGGACACGACTCTTGCCACACTTGTTGGAAGAGTCGTGTCCACAACCAGGTAAAAATGACAGAAGAGGAGGTACAGTTTTGTTTTTTTTAAGGATGGTGCGGCTGTGAGCCTCTGTCATCTGCCCTGCAGGACTCAGTCCCCTGCAAGAGAATAGCACCAGGTTACCATCATGCTTGTATAGTGTTCTGATCCCAGCTGAGCCACTCCCGACTCTCCCCAGTAGGAGACGCCATGACCACAGTCCACCGCCACACTGCGCTTCTTTGTTTGTGTGATGTATAAACCATAATAAAACTGTTGAAGTGAAAACCTCAAGTTGTCCTGATTACTGTCTTACATAAATAGTGGTTAAGATGTGTTGAAATATATTGATACTCATATCACAAATGTTGGCATTGTGTGGTGAAGGAAAGAAGTAAGTTCCTGGCAACTTCACAGTGACTTAAGGAAGTTACTGCTGCGAGCCAAGAAACATCATTTACGTACAATTCACACATTTTTGTACAAATTGAGCGTCATTAACGGAAAGAGATATTTGTTAATGTGTTGATTTTGTTGGCCAGTTAATCTGGTCCTGGTTTAACATTACAAATAATATTTAACCAAAGTATTCAAGGTTAAGTTAAAACACACAATTTATTTTGCATGTTTAGCTGCAGACTTTTGAATAGGCTCATTGGGAATTATCTCCACAAACAAAACGGTAATGACCGAACAACACAAAACTAGAATACAAATAAGACAAATAAAAATACCGTAATTTCCGGACTATAAGCCGCGACTTTTTCCCCATTTTGCGACCCTGCGGCTTATATAACGGTGCGGCTTATCTATGGATTTTTACAGCTAACGGCCACTAGGGGAATTCCTAAATCTATGGATTTTACAGGTTACAGTCCACCGGATGCAGGGAAAGAGCGCGCAAAAATAGCGAGTGGTACGAGAGACAGACGGACATTACGAGAGCGAGGCAGTGTGTGAGACACCCTCATTATGGAAAAAATTTTTCGAGGAGTCTTATTTTGTTAAATATGCTTTTATGTTGATACTCCTGAAACCGGCACTTTCTGGGGGTTCGCGCCACTTTTTCGGGAGACGGAAAGAAGGATACGCTGAAGAGAGGGGTGCATGTCCAAAAACCCCGACTGTGGAGTTACCGTATGATGATGACTTCCATGTGTTTCTTCTGTTTCAACGGTAATTTATGGACAAATTAAGGAAAACACCAACGGTCAGAGACAATAAATGCTGATTGAACAGGCAGAAGTTCTCCATCGTTATTTCCTGGTTCTACACAACACAACGCAGAGTCGATCGTGGTGTCAGCTACAGACCGGCTACATACACATCAGTCAATTTAGCGCCTGCGGCTTATAGCCCAGTGCGGCTTATATATGTACAAATTAGTCAATTTAGCGTCTGCGGCTTATAGTCAGGTGCGGCTTATAGTCCGAAAATTACGGTAAGCTTGGTAATACTGACGATGGACGAGACTGATGAAGACGTGTTAGAAAGAAGAAAAGGGAATGATGTTTTTAAAAAAGACACTTTTGTGACCCTCACTTAACACTAAAAGGAACATACAAAAATTAAATCATAGACCAGTTATTATTATTTTTATGACATAAGAAGTGGCCTTTTATGTGTAGTTCTTGCTGTATATCACTTGTCCCTGACCCTGATTTTGGATATTCAAACCTGCTAAGTTTTGAATTTAATATTGACCTAATATTAATTGTATATACAAATGACACATAAATGGCCATTTTAATTAAATGTATCATGTGTTGTAAGATATAATAGTATTTCATGTCTTTTTTTTATTATAAAAAGAACAGCTGTCCCTTGGGGTCCCTGTGATTTCCACCACACCATGCAAAATGTGAATTTGGTGAGTTTAAAAAAAAGTTTTTTAACTTGGTGATCACAGCCATAGTCATGTGACAGGAGAGCACAGGCTGCAGCACAAAGACAGCTCCATGAAGGGAACTGATATAAGATCAAATCAAGGTAAATATTTGGTAAATCGAAAATATGTTTATCACTTTGTGGCAGTGGGGTGTGGTTAGGGCGCCGGCTGCTGGGGAGAGACAGGAGTGTCCCAGCTGGAGGCCAGACAGCTGAACGGAATCAGGTAATCAGTCGCATAATAAATGCATGGTGATGGCCTGGTTCTGTTCTCTTGCAGTATGCTGGGTCCCAGCAGCGAGGTCGTTTGAAGCCACAGCCCAGCGGTGACACAGGACCACAGTGCACGAGAGCCGGAGACCACCGCTTAAACGTGTCAATTAAAAGTCTGTTTGGTACACTATTTCGTCTCCGATCATCATTCCCTCTACGGTGGACAGGTGTAGTCCACACACTTAGTTAAACCTTCATAAATGTTTCAATTTGTTAGCCTTGAAACAGATGTAATTTCAAGATGTATAAATCTATAGTTTCATTATTAGTGTCTCTTGCAAAAACACTATTTTAGATTGCAGACTTTTAACTATTCATAACCGGTTTGATTTTTTGAAGTTTTTGCAGGCCTCTGCAATTCCAGGAAGTAAATTTAAACTCCACACCCTGCCACATGACCTTTGACACAGATTAGGTTACCCACATGTACATAAAAATAAATTTAAAAAACATTAAGAGACATATCACGGATGTTCCAAACCACAACCAACCCTGTGAACCTTTAACCCAGGGGTCGGGAACCTATGGCTCTTGATGACGCCATATGGCTCGCCGACAATTTTGAGCTGACATTTTTTAACATGATTAACAATTAATAAATCATTTTATTTTAAAAGTAAAACGTTTAGCAGAAATTAGTTTTGAAAATAAAATTCCAAATATAAAATAGTCGACACCAAACATTTTAATTGGATAATGCGGAGCGATTCATTGAACGGGTCGTTGAGGTCGAGAAATAAACTCCTCCTTTTCGTCAGGTAGCCAGCTAGTTTATCTGCTTCCAACCCTTAAAACAGAAAAGATGTCGAAAAGAAAAAAAGATGAAGATTATCGTCTGTTCCAGGCCGTGTGGACAGAGGAATTTGCATTTGTGGAGAGAGCAGGATCTGCGGTATGTTTGATATGCAACGATAAAATTGCATCCATGAAACGGACAAATGTAAAGCGGCACTTTGATACACACCATGCTTCATTTGCGTCGAAATATCCAGCTGGGGACAGCAGGAAAAAGGCCTGCGAAGAGCTACAGCGGAGAGTGCTAACCAGTCAGCAGCAACTCCTCGGATGGACCAAGCAAGGTGACGGGAATTCGGCTAGCTTTGCTGGTGCTTTGGCAATAGTAAGGAATGGAAAGCCATTCACAGATGGCGAGTATGCCAAAAGTTTCATGCTTGATGTGGCCAATGAACTGTTTGATGACTTCCCACATAAAGACAGGATAATCAAACGAATAAAAGACATGCCTCTGTCAGCAAGGACTGTTCACGACCGTACCATCATGATGGCAAATCAAGTCGAGGAAACGCAAATTAGGGACATAAACGCAGGGACATACTTTTCTCTCGCGTTAGATGAGTAGACAGACGTTAGCCATTTATCTCAGTTTAGCATCATTGCGAGGTATGCTGCAGGTGACACAATGCGTGAGGAAAGTGTTACTGTTTTGCCAATGAAAGGCTCAACAGGAGGAGAGGATTTATTCAAGTCTTTCATGGAGTTCGCCAAAGAAAAAAATCTAGCGATGGATAAACTGATTTCTGTGTGTACTGATGGTGCACCCTGTATGTTGGGGAAAAACAAAGGATTTGTCGCGCTTCTCTGTGAACATGAAAAAAGACCCATCCTAAGTTTTCATTGTATACTGCACCAGGAGGCGCTTTGTGCTCAAACGTGCGACAAGCAGCTTGGTGAGGTGATGTCGCTGGTCATTCGAGTGGTCAACTTTATTGTTGCCCGAGCTTTAAATCATCGCCAGTTTAAAGCACTGTCAGACGAAGTTGGGAATACATATCCCGGCCTGATTTTACACAACAACGTGCGTTGGTTGTCAAGGGGGAAAGTGCTCAGCCGTTTTGCAGCTTGCCTGAGTGAAATCCGGACTTTTCTTGAAATGAAAGGCGTTGAGCATCCGGAGCTAGCTAACACTGAGTGGCTCCTGCAGTTTCACTATCTCGTGGACATAACTGGCCATCTGAACCAGCTCAATGTGAAAATGCAAGGTGTTGGAAATACAATCTTATCCCTTCAACAAGCAGTGTTTGCATTTGAAAGCAAACTGGAACTCTTCATCAGGGACATTGAAACAGGTCGTCTTCTGCACTTTGAAACACTGCAACAATTTAGAGATGCGTGCTTATCAAGTGAGCCCACTCAACATGTTGATCTCCAGCAAATAACTGGCTTTACGTCAAATCTCCTGCAGTCATTCAAAACGCGTTTTAGAGAATTTCGTGAGTGCACTGATCTTTTTAAATTCATCACTCATCCACACGAGTGTGCAGTGGACAAAGTTGACCTGAGATGCATCCCCGGGGTCTCCATCAGAGACTTTGAGCTGGAAGTTGCTGACCTGAAGGCGTCAGACATGTGGGTGAGTAAGTTCAAGTCCCTTAATGGAGAGTTGGAAAGACTTGCGTGACAGCGAGCAGAGCTGGCGAGTGAACACAAGTGGACAGAAATGAAAAAACTTCAACCTGAAGACCAGCTGATTCTCAAAACTTGGAACGAGATTCCGGTCACATACCGCACAATGCAGCGTGTGAGTGTTGCCATATTAACCATGTTTGGCTCTACATATGCATGTGAGCAGTCTTTCTCGCATCTGAGGAGCATTAAGACCAACCTACGCTCACGTTTAACTGATGGAAGCCTCAACGCTTGCATGAAGCTGAACCTCACCACTTATGAACCAGACTACAAGGCCATCAGCAAAACCATGCAGCACCAGAAGTCGCATTAATGGTAAGACGTATTTAATTTATTATTGGTTAGCTACAGTATATCAACAAGAGTATTAAAAATAATAAATATATTTATTATAGGGCTATCAAGCGATTAAAAAAATTAATCTAATTAATTACAAGCTTTGTGATTAATGCATATAACAATATTTGCTGTGAGAGCTCCGTGCAACGGGAGGGGGGGGGGGGGCTGTCAGAGCTCCGTGCTCCGTGCTTTCTGAGCTCCGTGAGACGGGGGGGCTGTCGGAACTCCGTGCTGTCGGACCAAAAGTCAGGGGCATCTAGGAGCGCGATTAATCTGCGTTAATATTTTTAACATGTTATTTTTTCTGTGATTAATTAATCGAAATTAACGCGTTAATTCGACAGCCCTAATTTATTATTTTTTATATATATATATATATATATATATTATATATATATATATATATATATATATATATATATATATATATATATATATATATATATATATATATATATATATATATATATATATATATATATATATATATATAGCGCTTTTAGTACTGGGAGAAGTGTTATACTTTAAAACTGTATGAAAAATGCATGCATAAAGCTGCATTCAATATTTATAAATAGGCTATATGGCTCTCTTGGAAATGCATTTCGAAAAAATTTGGCTTTTATGGCTCTCCCAGCCAAAAAGGTTCCCGACCCCTGCTTTAACCCCTTCCCCGAATGCCCCCCCCCCCCCCTCCTCGTCATGCTGACAGTCACTGTACTCATACAGCACGTGCTTCAGCTCGACTATACTTCTATTCCTAACCTTTGTTTTACATTACTAACCACCATGTAATCATAAGAAGTCCCACCAAAAGTAGTTCCACCATACTTAACTAATGGGCAGTGATCTCAGGAGAAGCCAACATGTTATGCTGTAACACTCCAGATTATAAAAGTGCCAAAATAAAATAAATATGCGTTCATTCTTCAATTTCTAAACTGAAAGCTCCACATACCCTTGTCATACGGCACTTACCCGTTGTGTTAAACAACCATTGCAGGGCTTAACACAAATGTAGCTGAATAGCTAGTTATCAGAGACAATCCCCCTAAGAGCTGATCTCAGTAGTACTTATTAACTCAACCTCATTTAAAGCTATTGCTTTCAAGCTTGTAACTTAAATAAGCCACGCAACATTGGTGAGATACTGAGAAGTATGGTGCAAACATAAAAAATAAAATAAAACCAACCCAGAAATAAGTGCTAGCTCAGGGCTAACGTAATCAGCGTCCCATGTGTGGTATCAGATCCCAATGTTATATAAACACTCGTGACCACCAGAACATATAAACAGAACATGTGGTCAGTGTCAGTCATTCAGTTCAAGTAGTTCAATATGTCCAGACATATCCAAGATGCCCGACCGCAAATACATAAAGAAAATAAGTCATGATACCTGCACACAGTTAGCCCATATTAGCCCTTTAGCCGGTCGCAGCCACAGGTTACGTTACTCAGCCTGTCCCTCCTCTCTTGCAATCCGCTCGATGAAGTTCTCCACAGCAGACGGGTTCTCAAAAGTGTGCGACTTGTCCTTGTAGGTCACCAGGAGCCTAGCCGGCAATAGCATGCCATACCGGATCCCCCGGTTCCGTTTCTGACGGACATTATTGAACATCTTCTGCCGCTTGTGCACTCCTGCAGCAAAGTCTGGATAAAATCTCACCTGCTGGTCTTTAAATAGGATCTGTTTTTTTTACCCTGGCTGCCTTCATTACAACCATCCTGTCCCTGTAGTTTAGGGATTTCATGATCAAAGTTCTTGGTGGGGCATTTGCATCCCTCCTCTGGCCGATTGTGTGAGCTCTCTCCAGTATAAACTTTGAATTTAGCGGTGCCAAATTTAACACGTCTGGGATCCATTTTTCGAGGAAAGCACAAGCATCCCCTCTTTCAGCATCTTCTGGCAAGTTCAAATTAGATAACCTGGATCTTGCCTCCAAGTCTTCAACTTTATCCTCTAGCTTCTTGTTTTTAGCTTCAAGCTGTTCACTTTATCTCGCAGGGAGCTCACGTCGTCCTCGGTAGATGAGATTCTTACTTCAGCCTCTGCCATTCGTTCTGAGCATTCCCGTATCTCCTTCCTCATCCCCTCTGTTGCTGTTAGTATGCCATCAGGTCTTGTGGAAAAGTCCGACTTTAGAGAGCCTATGGCAATCAGGATTTCCGCCGAGCCTGCTTCACCGCCCGGTCTCGCCCGTCTCAACAGAGGTCATGGCTGGCGCAATGCTAGCGCTAGCATAACTTTTTTTAGCATCCACGTGTAGCTTTGATGCTCCGACGTTTTTTAGCTTAGACTGGAGTGGTTTTGGTCGTCATTTAGCTGATTTCCCTGCTGCAGCCGGCATTTAACCGTCTGTTAACCGTCTTTTCCGATGGGTTGACATAAAACGTGGGTAAAATTAGGATTTAAGACAGAAATTGGCGGAGCACTGATAGTTGCGTCTTCCTAGCGAGCCGCCATAACCGGAAGTCCTGTGGTGCATCTTGGTGGTATAATAAGTCCGTCTGATAAATACCGGCCATTCCGGTGTGCATGTATGCGTTAGATCAGGGGTCGGGAATCTTTTTGGCTGGGAGAGCCATAAAAGCTAAATATTTTTTTATGTATTTCCTTGAGAGCCATATATAAAAATATATAAATTTGAATGCAACTTTATGCGTGCATTTTTTAAGAATAACACGTCTCCGATTACTAATAGCAGTATCAGTGTTTCATTGAACATGTGCTCTTTTATTAAATAAACTAAACGCTTACGTTATTTATCTCATTATGTGCACGTTTCAGTGTTTACTGCACGGGTGTCAAACTCAAGGAAATTATATCCGTCTCGCGAGAAAATATCATATGTCTGTCATAACTGGCCCGCCGGTTTTGGTAATTACATCAATGCATGGCACAACCACATTTGAGGAAGTATCTAAATGTGTGAATGAAATGAAAGTTTTTGGAAAGCAAAGGGAAACACACCACAGATCTCTGGGACGATGTGAGCTGGACTGTTTGTGCGACATAACGAAGCATCTCACTGTTAAACCTGCAGCTTCAGGGCCGTGTGATCACGGACATGTATGATGCAGTGAGAGCTTTCTAAGCCGAGCTTTCTGTGGGAGACTCTGATGCAGAAGGAAACTTTGGTCACTGCGTGTTTCCAAACACTGACAAACCATCTCCACTGCTGTGTTCCCGACAGCATTCTGCTCATAAACTGAGAGCATTTGCCGACTTTGCAGCTCAGAAATTTAAATTGAACTGCTCAACAATCCGTTTGCAGTTGACTTAAATATGTTCCATATCTTTTTGCACTTTATCCAATATGTGTATCCTGTTCAATAAATGTGCGTTAGATGTATACATATATATTTAGAGATGTACATGTGGCTAGTAAAGCATGTAAGATGGTGTTGACACCACCACGTGCTGGGTGTGTTGTCCACACAGTATGCAGGCTTCTCCTTCTTGTGTGTAATACACATCCTCAGGTTTCTACTTATATTACTCACTTGAGTTTAATATTTTTATCAATTTAATCAACTTGTTTTACTTATATTAGTTTTGTATATGTTTAACATGTTAACCAATCTATTAACCTTTTATAGAAATGTACTATAGACTTAAGTTAGCTTGCTGAAGTACTGATATACAGTTGTACATGTTTAAACCTAATCAGAGTCCCGGGTTTGTTACTCGTAGTCGCATTTTAAGCTTTTGTGGTGTAAATTCTGTTACCAAAGATGATCAAAAGATAGAAAGTTTGTTTTTTTTATTATAAAAGGGCTTTCTGCAACACGGAGGTCTGTCAGGCCATGAGTGCAGTGGGGGAAAGGTGGTCTCTTTGCACCCCGGGTGACCCAGGGGGGTCAAGACATGGGGTCAGGAGAGAAGCACTGTCACAACTAGATTCAAGACGAACCTGGCCTTAAGCAATTTAAATCTTGTCAGGCACAACCCCACTTCTACACGGTCTCTCTCTAATATACACAGAGCAGTGAAGGAGTTAAAGCCATGAAGTATTCTTCCATTACACTTTACTTTTACGTAATGACATACAGTATATCTCAAAAGTGAGTACACCCTTTAGATTTTTGCAAATATTCTGTTATATCCTTTCAGGCGATAACATTATCCTACTGAAACTTTGATATAACTTAAAGTAGTCAGTGTGCTGCTTGAATAACAGTATAGATTTATTGTCCTTTGAAAATTACTCAGTACACAGCTGTTAATGTCTAAACAGCTGGCAACAAAAGTGAGTACACCCCATAGTGAACATGTCCTAATTGTGCCCAATGATGTTGTTTTCCCGCCCTGGTGTCATGTGACTCGTTAGTGTTACAAGGATTCAGGTGTAAATGATAAGCAGGGCTGTTAAATTTGGTGTTTTGGGCACAATTCTCTCTGAATGCTGGACAACATGGCACCTCATGGCAAGGAACTCTCTGAGCGGCTGAAAAAAAGGATTATTGCGCTTCACAAAGATGGCCTTGGCTATAAGAAGATTGCCAACACCATGAAAATGAGTTGCAGCACAGTGGCTAAGATCATACAGCGGTTTTCCAGGACAGGTTCCACTCGGAACAGGCCTCGCCAGGGTCGACCAAAGAAGTTGAGTCCACGTGCTCAGCGTCATATCCAGAGGTTGGTTTCCAAAAATAGACGTGCGAGTGCTTCCAGCATTGCTGCAGAGGTTGCAGAAGTGGGATGTCAGCCTGTCAGTGCCCAGACCATACGCCGCACACTGCATCAAATCGGTTTGTATGGCGGTCGCCCCAGACAGAAGCCCCTTCTGAAACCGATGCATAAGAAAGCCCGCAAACAGTTTGCTGAAGACAATGAATCCAAGAACATGAGTTACTGGAACCATGTCCTGTGGTCTGATGAGACCAAAATAAACCTGTTTGGGTCAGATGGTGTCCGGCGTGTGTGGCGGCACCCTGGTGAGGAGTACCAAGACAAATGTGTTTTGCCTACAGTCAAGCATGGTGGTGGCAGCATCATGGTCTGGGGCTGCATGAGTGCTGCCGGCACTGGGGAGCTGCATTTCATTGAGGGACACATGAATTCCAATATATACTGTGACATCCTGCAGCAGAGCATGATCCCCTCTCTTCGGAAACTGGGCCGTAGGGCAGTTTTCCAACATGATAATGACCCTAAACACATCTCCAAGATGACAACGGCCTTGCTGAAGAAGCTGAAGGTTAAGGTGATGGACTGGCCAAGTATGTCTCCAGACCTAAACCCAATTGAGCACATGTGGGGCATCCTCAAGAGGAAGGTGGAGGAGTGCAAGGTGTCCAACATCCGTGCGCTCCGTGATGTCGTCGTGGAGGAGTGGAAGAAGATTCCAGAAGCAACCTGTGCAGCTCTGGTGAATTCCATGCCCAGGAGGGTTAAAGCAGTGCTAGATAACAATGGTGGTCACACAAAATATTGACACTTTGGGCACAATTTAGACATGTTCACTATGGGGTGTACTCACTTTTGTTGCCAGCTGTTTAGACATTAACAGCTGTGTACTGAGTAATTTTCAAAGGACAATAAATCTATACTGTTATTCAAGCAGCACACTGACTACTTTAAGTTATATCAAAGTTTCAGTAGGATAATGTTATCCCCTGAAAGGATATAACAGAATATTTGCAAAAATCTAAAGGGTGTACTCACTTTTGAGATATACTGTAACAGTGTATTAAACCGTGTATTGCATTCCTGTTGAAGGAAACTAAAATACACCTTGGACATTTCTTTCCTTTAAGATAAATTTGAAATTATTTTGGCCCCAAATGACGAATAATTAACTTTGTACTATTGCAAAATAGCCCAAACTCTCTAAATTGAGCCGTGCATGAAAGAAAAGGTTTTTGCCTGTAGTGTGGGTGCATCGCCTCGTTTGACCACTAGATAGCGCCGTATAACCATTCCTTAAAACACTGTAGGAGTGGCTTAACAACAGCCATTTTTTGTCTTGAAGGCACAAACGTGATCAAAATGTAAACATAAGGGCTACCACCAAAATGTGTAAGGATTGTCTCTTTTATATTTTGTTTAGTAGGCTAGGCTACAAAGCCTACTGCTGGCATAACATGAAGCAAATGAAGGTGCATTGAAACCTGATTTTAATACACAGACTAGCCCAATGTTTAAATCTAGCCCAGATCGTTTCCTGAACTATTAAAGTGTGTTTCAGATCAGTAATGTCTGCAAACAGTATTGAAATAATTTGTTAAACTCTCTTTTGTTGTAGAAGCTGAGCAGAGAGAGAGCAGATTGTTGTTCAGCCCAGCCTGCCTGCACTCTGCAGGTTTGGCCGCTGAGGGGATCGAGGCTAGGAAGGGATTAGTCCCCGCAACCCAGCCGACAAAGCTTTATTCTCCTCTGTAGATAATTATATAACCGTGTTATACAATAAATACATCTCCGGGAAACAGTCAACAGTGTCATGAGCGAGGACATGTGTCAACTCTCCGGAGAAAGAAGCTCATTTCGCTCGTGGTGCGTCGACTCGTCGGGGGAGTGGATCCTCATCTGCCCCCGCAGCCACTGAGTTGGTGGCAGCTCTCATCTTCGTCTTCTTCCTCCTCCTGCCTGCGTTTCTGCAGGGAAATAAAGTCAAGGTCCAGCGAGAGTGCTTGTTACGCACTTCTTGTGAAAGAAGTACCTGCTAAGACATCCGGACACGGGGTTTCAGGTGAAGGACGCATCTATAGTGTTTCTAAAAAAGAAAAGGAAAAACTCGTTTTGAACAAACAATCGTCCGGAGATGGTTCTCCAAAGGATTTTTCGTGCTGTCATTATGGGACCTCCGGGGTCGGGGAAAGGAACCGTGTCCTCGCGCATTACCAAAACTTTTAGCCTGAAACACATTTCTAGTGGGGACATTTTGAGAGCTAACGTCAACGCCAAAACTGGTAAGATATGTTACTATCTCAAAAATACACCCAGGCAGTATACATGGCTCTCTTTTATTTATTTTAAATTGGGTTCCTTTTTATATTCTTATTTTTTTCTACACTATATTGGATTTTCTACACCAAATTGCTTTATCTGTTTTCTTTTAATCATGATTATTTCTAATTTATTTGTTTTAATTTTGCTATCTGAAGCACTTTGTAACTTGGGTTTAGAAAAGTGCTCTTTAAATAAAGATTATTTTGTGTTATCATCATCATGATTCGTCATGATAAAGTAAGTATGCACAGGTAAACATGTTTTTGATAAGTCAAGAGGCTGCAACTTAAAAACATATGTAGAGTATTACACACAAAGGAGAGCACAAAAGGAAGTGAAAAATCCCCCCACTAAGGTTTGTTTTCTGGACTGCTGTAATAAAAGAACCACTCCTAAACCAGTTTGATTCCCTATCTTGATGTGAGGTTGAATAGAGGCGTCTGTGTTCTCTCCAAGGTCAAACTGGTTGGCAGGTTACAGCGGGTTGTTTTATGTTTCTACTGGAAACACTTGAACTCAAGATTACCTGAGCTTTGGTTGGAGGCCCCTGCTCCTCAATATCACCTTGGATTAAGATAAAGAGAGTGTAAAGATAAGGAAGGTTGCACCTTTGTTCCTTGAGAGGAGGGACTACGGATGCAGAGTAGTGCTTTTACAGCTCTATGACAGAAACCAGCAGTAATGCAAGGTTCATGTGGGGCTTTGAGTCTCCTGCAATGACATCTATCTATGCATGCTATTTGCTCCTCTGTTATATTTTTCATACTGCTGTCATGCAGGCGTTTTTAAGCACTTCAATTGAGCTAAATCCTTGTATTGTTGGCAGCTCCACTGTAGCAGCTGGCAGTCAAAGCAGCTCTTCCTATTGACTTTCCCAGCTCCCCAAACAGTCCTTGTATCTGAACTAGTGACCTTCCACTTGCTTATCACTCACTTTTCTCATACTGAACACTATAAATGTCTGTTTGGGTGTGAGCATTTCATATGACCTCTAACGTTTTAAACACACCGATAATACACTTATCACAAAACCCTCCTTAGTTGTCACTTATACTTGCCAACCTTCCTCGCTAAACTGGTAATCATGCAACAACGTCTTTTCTTTCTAAACACCTTGTTCTGGGTTCAGCATGCAGGCCCAAAACATATAGTGTGCCATTTTCATTTATCACTTGCTTTATCAGAGGAAACAACAACTCATCAATACTTTATTTCCTTGTAAAATTCTTACTTATTTGCTGTATGTATTTCACCGTCGGTTTCATCCTTTGCTCTTTGATATGGTTACATCACATTTGTATTTGAGCACATTTCAGCTCATTTCTGCAAGGCTTGTCAGGAAGTTCCTTTCTTCAGGTGGACTCCGACCAATTAAAGTGGAAGTGATAGTAAAAACAACCTCTCATGCCTTAACCTCCAAAACCCATTTTCCACTAAGTAGCTTTACAGCAGAAACATGTTTGCTTGTGCAGCTTGATTGTATGTTATTATAGTTTGATATTTAAACCCACAATGCAAAAACTACGAACAAGCTTCACTGATAAATCAAATGCAAATATGCTACATGTGCTGTGCATGCATTTCTCTGTAATTTAGCATGACATATTATATATTGTAAAACCTTTTTGGTTCTTTTTTCACATCTAAAATGCAGTTCTGTGTTAATACTGCCTGGCTAGAATGTGTTTACATTACAAATAATAAGTTTGAATAAGTTAATATTTTTGTGGAGAAAAGTTTTGTCAATCGATGCTTTTGGGTTGTGGTGCTTTTGCACGATTTCTTTGTGGAGAAACTCAGTTTTACAGATCTGTCGATTTAAAATCAACTAATCCATTAGTCGACAAAAGTGTTTGTTAGTTGAAATAGAATTTCTTTAATCGAGGACAGCCCCAGCTTTTGGTCAGCAGATAGAGTTAATCTTATGGTTAGCAGTTATAAAGTCGAGATTAAAGAATGCTGTAAGGAAAAAGACTCTTTTTGTAATGAACAGCATCCTCTCTCTCTGTTTCCTGTTTGTGTGTCAGAGCTCGGTCTGTTGATGAAGTGCTCTATTGATCAGGGTCAGCTGGTACCCGATGACGTCATGTCTCGCCTCATCCTGAGTGACCTGAGAGCGATGGACCAGAGCAGCTGGCTGCTCGACGGTAGGATCATTATTTCAGCTGAGAGACAATTGCTAGTAAAAACAGTTGATCTAATTAACATAGTTAAATTAATATTTGTGCTTTGTATGGATGTTTTTAGTTGTCTGGCCTCAGTGGAAGATTTTCTTTGACACTATTAAACTCACATCTTGTATAGTTATTTATTACATCCTTTCTTCCCTGTACCTTTTGCCTTGCTTTCCTCTGCCTCTCTGCCAGGTTTCCCTCGTACAGCGTCCCAGGCCGAGGCTCTGGATGACAACTACCGTGTGGATACAGTCATCAACCTCAATGTACCTTTCCAGACCATCAAACAGAGGCTCACTTCACGCTGGACTCACTTTCCCAGCGGCAGAGTCTACAACATAGAATTCAACCCTCCTAAAGTCGCTGTAAATACATCCTCTCTCACCTCTCACTCCTTCCCTGTTTCAGTGGTTTACAGATATTATGAGTGTAGAAACGGCACAGACAACAGCATTATTTAACCAGCGTTCTGACTGAACATGTGTCTTTATTGAGGTTATTTTGATCAGCATAATCTTTCTGCATCCAGTTTCCATGACTACAGACAGAGCGCTCTCGTGTGCAGGCAAATATGTAGAAAGCAGCATCTGACATCCACATTTCCCAGTTTTCTTTTACATTAGTTTTTCATGTTTTGGCTCAATTGATCGGTATTATATATAATATTTACATGTATCCACAGTTAAAGTTGACAAAGTACAGTTTTGAGCACCTGTTTATGTGACTGATGGATGATTCATGGCTAGATTTGCAGCACAGTCTGGTGGAGTAACATATTTATAGTTAATCATTGCCTTCAGTCTCATTTGACAGAAACAGACACACACAGTTGAATAAAACAAATCAGGTCAAGGGTTTAAAAAAATCCTTTCTTTAAGCAGCTTTCACCTGCCTTTAAAAACGAATAGTGAAAACACTTAGAGGTCTGAGATCTGAATTTAGCTTTGATCTTATTTGAGGCATGAAATTAGATGTTGCAAATGTGAATCATTAATTTCATGCAGACTTTTTTGGGACAGCTCAATCATGCTGTTCCCCAGCAACCTAGAAGTGCTCTTTCTGGGACTGTGCACGCTCTCTGGGTAAACTGCAGACACCTTCAAATTCCTGGAACTGTCTTTGCATGTTTCATAACAACATCTGCTAAATTATACAAGACTATAAACTGATACTATGAGAATGTACCTCACACCATTACTCTGACTCTACCTTGTGTGGCCCGTGTTTCCATATAGACTGCCTTGAGATAGCGTCGAGATATTTAGATACGTAGAACTTCACTTTTCCTTCTAGTTGTTCTGATTAAGTCAGTTCAATGCACCTGCTGCTGTGCTGCTGAATTTGAGTCATGCTGGCATCTCCTGGGACGGCATATTGGTCTGCTGGTTGGTTGGTCTAAACACTATTGAATGGATTTCCATGAAATGTTGTTCAACCATTCATGTTTCTCAGATCTTAACTAGGCTACACACCTGTAAAGTATCGTGACTGCATCTTGCACGGACTTCAGACGTCACAAAATCTGTCCACAGACACACACACACACACACACACACTCTACTACACACACACTAATTACAAGGTGAAAACAATACCAGAGTTTCTGTCGCGGCTGGTTAAAAAAAAAACCTACAAAACATTGACTTTGAGACGAGGGAACCGTAAGTGGCAACTCATTTCCTGGGTTTTAGGACTCATTCCTG
Source organism: Cottoperca gobio (assembly GCF_900634415.1). Lineage (NCBI taxonomy): Eukaryota > Metazoa > Chordata > Actinopteri > Perciformes > Bovichtidae > Cottoperca > Cottoperca gobio. Next base: position 11,070,205 of record NC_041366.1, read on the forward strand.
CAGCTGCAAAACTAATGACATTCCCATCAGAGCTGTGCTTTGTGTTAAGTGTTTATTAGGAACTGTTAGCCTGCTAAACTAAGATAGTGAATATGGCAAACATTACCTGGTAAACATCAGCCGGTTAGCTTTCTCCCTGTGGTGTGTGAGAGCTAGACCTCTTTCACAACATTTTAACATGTCACAGGTGGATTAATTCCATTTAGCTGCTTTCAGGTTTAGGATCCTGGTGTTGTGCATGCTGGCTCACTGGAATAGAGCAGAGCCAACGTTAACGCTCACGTTATTGTCAACACCTGTGCTTTTTTCCTTCTTGTGATAAGTCAAAATGTCTGTTGAGAAACAGGCCTGTGATTTTGGTCAACATTAGAATATAAAAGATACAGCTGCTACGGTTTAGGTTTGAGATTAATATCAGGGAAATGACCAACTGCTATTCTGGCTTGTGTTTGTTATGTAAACACTGGCAACATGGAGATCTCACATTGTCTTTCAACATTATTCAGCGTCTCCTATTATCAGCCTGGTCTCTCCTCTTGGTCAGGTGGTTTATAAGTAAAGCCTACATCGATGTTTCTTGAGCAGTGTTTACATTTCAGACCCTGTGCTGTGTCCGGGGTGGACACATCCTACAGTATGTGGACTACTACAATAGTGCCTCAGGCATTTCTTATGCAACTCTATCTCAGCAGGTTTTTCAAATGCTTTCCTGGTAAACATGTATGACAGCAGGTATGAAAACAGTGAACAAATCCACTTCTTGCAGAAAACATGCATTTAAAAAGTACCCTGTACAGATGTAGTTAATTAAGTCAGCAACAATATGTGTGTTTGTGTGTGTTTTCTCCAGGGTTTGGATGATGTCACAGGGGAGCCTCTGGTCCAGAGGGAAGATGACACACCAGAGACGGTCACACAGAGACTGAAGGCCTATGAAAACCAGACGGAGCCTGTCTTAGAGTACTACAGGTAGTACAGATAAATCACCTCAACCTACTTACGTATGTGTCGCTTACATTCGGGCTTTGCTTATTACAGCAACTCATTTTGCAGCCATACACAGAGAACTTAAAGAGGACAAATGGTCAGATGTTTGACTGCATTACAGCGTTAATGTCACTGAAGTGTACTCCACATAAATGCCTTAATATAGGTGAAAGGCTACAACCCAAATGCTACTGAATTTTGACCTCAGGCCTCCTTCCGACACATTCCTCACATGACTGACAACAATTGCTTAAGAACCATATTCTAAGCGTCCAGGCTTATAAGTGCAAACACCTGTTTTCCTCTTATTAAATGGATACACATTTTTATTATTTTTAAATCCCAAAGTAAACTTGTTTTCTTATCTTTAAGATTTACCAGAATTAATAAAACCCAGGCAAAAGTACAATTACTAGATTTGTGAGGACCCAGTTTGTACATGCATCCTAATTTCTATTTCTGGACTACTTAGGCAGGAAAACATATTACTGTTCCCTCAAAGCACAGGGATGCTCTTCAGTGTCCCACTTATTTGTACCACAATGTTTCAGAGGCTGTTCATCATTTGAAGGAAGTACAGAAAGATAGGCTGGGAATAGAAGACAGTGTTCACTTAAAAGGATGAAAAAATGTACTTGGATTGCTCTATTTGCTGTAAAAAAATAATCTTTAAAAAGGTAGTCAGTTCTCTGCATATTAAAACCAGATTAATACATCATGCACATATTTTTCTATTTGCTGTGTAATATTGCAATAACAGTTCAGATAGTGACCAAAAACAAATCATATTTTCTGTGTTTCTTTGATCTTCCAGGAGTAAAGGTGTGCTAGAGATCTTTTCTGGGACAGAAACCAACAAGATCTGGCCGCATGTCGAGGCTTTCCTCCACAGGAAACTCTTCTCCATCAAACAGAAAGTTGCATAGAAAGCCTGAACAGAAAGGCGCGAGAAGGGTTAAAGTTCACTCTATACGCATCGTCCAATCAGGTGCCACTTTCTGTGAAACGAGGAGAGACATTTGTGTACCAATATATATTCTGAATGTCAAAAAATGTAAGCTAGCGATAGAAAGACTACAGATGTTGTTGGAAAAAAAAAAACTCCACTTTTGCACCGTTTCCACAATTTTGCTGACATTAGTTGGAGAAACTCTGAGGATGTTTGCATAAAATCCTTCAAACGTCAGCTGTTAGAATTTGAAGATGGTCTCTTTATTTAAAAATGTGCCTTTATAAAGCCAGGAGACTTCACTGAATAGAAAAGCAAGGTTATGTTCAAGGTACATTTACAAGATATTAAGAGCTAAATAAGACTTTTTGCTCCCGTCTCAAGTAATCCTTTGAAAGCATAACTGCCTTATTGGGACTGTTTTGTTATGCATAATAATTACGGGAAGTGTGCCATGTTCAATAAATAACTGTACATGCTCTTTTGCATTCAAGTGCCTCTTGCTGCTTTTGAAAATGTAACAGATAGCTCAGTGACTAGTGTGTAAATACCTTTTGATTATGGACCAGATTGAATAAAGTTTAAACCACAATTATATTGAAAAGAATGTTTTAAAACTGAAACCATCGTGTAACAGTTGCTTTTAACCACCTTAAGTCTTAAACACGCTATATTGTTTCCATTTTCACCAGGCATTCCTCTTTATGACCAAGTCTTAAATATATGCAGTTAAGATATTTGCCATTTAATGTGACTTGTGGCTGTAAACAAATTTGAAAAATGTATTAACTTAAAGGTTTGTACAGGGCTACCATCTTGTTCGAGGATATCACAGCATTAAATGTTGTGTTTTTTGCACTCAAGTATTATGAATCCACAGAAATGTTAACTTGCCTTGTAAATGTACTGTAGCCTAATGTATGCGGTGAACGCGTCCTGAATTGTACTGTGTATTTCTTTAACACTTGAATATGATAAAAAGCACATCTCTTCATAGACAACCTACAACTGTGTCATGAGTATTTGTTATGAATCAATTCACTTAAGTTACTGAATGTAGAATATTATTGTACAGCAGAATAACTGGAACATTTCCCAGTCATTGTTTTAATTCAACAGTAAGAAGTATCCTGCTCCACATATTCAGCACCGCTTTCCAACACATCCAAAAATGAAAGTATCAAAATTGACGCAGAAGAAACATGTCTTTTTCTTTATTGGCGCCTACATTACCCACAATGCAACTAACGATCATTGTACATGGCTCTGGGTGCATTATGCTAGTGGTGGCTCCAAGAAGAGATGAGGAGTGATCTACAGAAGCCCTCAATTCTTTCATTTTCAAACTTGTCTCCAACAACATTTTATAAGTTTATCCAACTTAACAAAGAACTGTAGCAGTTGACAACCAGATACAAACACTTAGCACTTCTTTGTTTAATATTAGAGTTAACAATGGCAAGAAAATCCAAATCTTAAATTATATTTTCTAATTTATTTATAATCTTTAAAACTTTCCTAAAGCTCATAACTTAGCAACAGTAATTCTTATACTCTGTCTTACAATCACAAATTGTGTGCCAATCTTTAAATAATTTAGGACGTTGAGACACCATGGAGAGTGGCCACAGGTTCAGTACAACAGCTTAAGCCATACAATTATATTGCATAGTTGATAAGTCACTGACAAAAAAAAGAAAAACGAAATACATTTAGGACCACTACAGCACATTGTTTTAGCTTCACGGCTTACAATACCTCTGTTTATGTTTAGTTATTATGATACTTCCTATATGTGCAGAGCAGACGTGAATCTGTGAAAGGAATAGTGAAACACCGGCGCACTGCAGAAGCAAACAATGCATCACACAGCAGCTTTAAGTCATAAAGACATGTATTGTACTTTAATTCAACAGTTCAAATCTTACCGATTGTGTCGCTCAGCATATTTTCCCATTGATTTTGGCTGTCTTGTTGAATAAAGATCATCAAGGGGACAGTAACTTGGAAGCCTGATAAATCTGGCAAAAGCTTCCCTGAACACCAACAAAAAAGCAAAACAAATAGAATACAAAACTCAAGACAAAAAAGCTAGACAATTCAAAACACAAGCTCATCTAAAGCAGGCTTGTAAAATAAAAACATTTACAGAATTTCTGTTTAAATTCTGGATGACGGGGAACACAGAACAAAAAACGGACCAAATGAAAATACGGTATGAGGAAGAATACTAAAGTCACTCCACCTCGACCTCTTTTTTTTCTTTTTTCTTAAACGGCAGACAAATATAAAGTGCAGGACACATTCAGATGCAGAGTTCCTTTCTGCATACAAACATACAGCTAAAGTCTCTTTGTGGAAAGCTCAGCCCTGCCCGCCCTCCCCCCCACTCAACACCGGTGCCTTCAGCTCCAGCTTAGGTGTAGATCCATGAACCGTGAACTTTAACAGACAGACTGCAGTCGGCGCAGAGCATTTGTATAAAAGGAAATTTCGTTTCAGAATGCTGGGTACAGATGGAAATCTGGTAGAGAAAATGTAAGCTCGTTTTACTCTGGCCTGTCGCCTGTGTGCCAGTTGAATTTGATTATGTAAATGCATGATATGATTTGATTAAATTTATTATATTAGATATAATATATATATATATATATATATATATATATATATTTATATATATATAAATATATATAAATATATATATTTATATTATATATATATATATATATATATATATATATATATATATATATTTATATATATATAAATATATATAAATATATATATATATATATATATATATATATATATATATATATCTATATATATATATATATATATATATATATATATATATATATATATAATATATATATATTATATATATATATATATATATATATATATATAAATATCTTCATATATTTGGGCCGACTTCGTCCCTCTAAAATGCATCAACATCTGAGTGTTTTGTAATAAATGCTGAGTTGGTATAGGTCTCACATAATCATCAAAACAAAGTGATGTTGTAGGCATTGTGTATATCAGGAGAAGATGCATGTTAATGGCAGATTTAAAGGAGGTAGTCTGATTACTTACACACCTCTCCAGACAATACTAAGAATACTCTACTACCCCCCCCCCACCCCAGAAAACCTTATTTATGACCCACTTGCGTCGTCTTTCTGCATAAATGACAACTGTTCCACTCTTGAAGCTATAGCGTGCAAAGATAACCAATCAATCATCAATCTCTTGTCGTACTTCAAGCAAGAGAGGCAGCTCTCAATGGCCTTTCTGTCACAACATGAAATGGCAACAATCAGGTAATGATTTAAAACTCAAAAAACATACAATCTTGAAGCCTCCCTGTTGTCTGCTCATTTTAGACAACTCTGCAGCCAACTGCCCAGCCAGCCATTGCATTATTTACGCTCTCCTGATAATGACTCCGAGAGACCTGTGGTTTTATTCCAACTCCATACATGCAGATGAGTTGTGAGTCTGAGCTCTGTAAGAGCCAAGGCCTGCAGGGTGAAGCCGACCTTTTAAACCAACCTTTTTACTCCCACATTGTAATTTAATTCTAGTCTAACAAGTCGCTGGAGAAAACCCAAATCTAAGTACGCACAACTGGAGCACTCTTGTTCTCTGCATTTGTTACAGATTCAGACCATACGCCATTAAAACAGAAAACTGCTCTTTGCTCATTAGCATACAGCTAGCAGGTTAGCTTTTAGTAAACCAATGAAACAATAATAAAAACATCTGATGCCATGAATGCCTTTACCAAATATTAAGACCAGTCTGAAAGTCGCCAGTAAAGACATTTCTCTTTCATTCCAGACACAACACCACGGGTAAACTGTATCATGCACGATACATAACTGCAGAACGACCGCCTTCTCTGGATTTTACAGTAGCTACTGTATTCTGATACATGATCAGGTAGTTTTACATGTTGCTTTAAGACACTTTGCCTTAATAAATGTTTAAGCAGACCGTCTAGTCTCGTTGGCATGCTTCTCACGATTCATTTTAAGCAGCTATAACAACATTCCTAAAAGTCCTAATTCAGACATTGGATTTGGTACATAAAGACTTAGTTTTAGTATTCTTTGTATTGTCTGGATTTAAATGAGTTATTTTGTTTTGCTTCCATGTAAGGAGGTTTCTCTTTTTCCGGAGAAATAAAAAGGAACCAGCTTGACGGATATCACAACTCCATCTGTAAAACCAGGATTATGGCACACCATGTGCATTTAGCCGTCATGACACACTGCAGGAACTCGCCAGAGGCCAGCCACAGTGGCGTAACACTGAGGAACGTTGGTCATCGGCAAAACATTATTACCTGCAGCATAAAAGACTGATCATGTCTCCTTTTATTCCTGCTCTGCACTGCTGTTATTCAGCCTAGCCTGCTGAGTAAAGGCGGCTTTAAAACTCAGGTTGTTCCTATAAGCGGAGACGGTGGAGATGGGAGGACAAGCCGGGGCCGACCCTACAATCCCTAGGAGGTCTCCATCATGCGTATATCGTCTGTTTCTGTAGCGTCGTCCTTTGTCCACCTCCCTGTGCTTGTCCACAGTCCAGCATCTAAACAACGCTTCAGGGGATACTCTGACACCTAGTGGAGGGAGAGGAAGACAGGGGGGGGGGAGGGGGGGGGTCAATTGACTATTAAAATACATTTACAGGCGAGGGTTGTCGTGCTCAAATCAAAATTTGGTTTAAAGGGAGCTGGAGAGAAACTACTGTTGCCTAGTTAGAGGATTATAAGGGTTATGTAACTGCACTCTGCCTCTTTAACATTTGTACGCCTTAATCTGAGATGAAGCTAGAATGTTGAAATGTTCCAATCTGTAGAGATTTTTTAACATGAACTAAAACATGTCTTTCTTTTTTATATATAAAAAAACAGCAGCTTCTCGTGCGTGTATTCTCCTCAAACTGAGGCAAAGAGATAAAAGAAAACTATTCCAAAAGCCAAGATTCATTTCCAACAGGCTCGATCACATTCCTGGGTAGCCATCTTTCCTGAGGATGCCTTTTTCTTTTTTCCCCCCTCCCGAGTAGAAGTTTTGGCAGTACTCAAGCTGCGGGGCCAACAGAGGGGAGGAGGCCTCATTCACGCTCGATAATTTTTTTTAAATAAAATAAAGGCTTTTAAATTAAAAAGATCCAGGTTTAGTAGAAAAGCATGTGGAATATGTAATTTAGCATCTACACTAGAATATTGAAATAAACAAAACATTTCTGTTGTTACAACCAAGAGGTCCAGTGTGACCATTTTCTCACATTGTAGGTAAAGCTCCACTGATCTGAAGCTAGTAAAAAATATTGATCTGATTGGGGATTTTCTGCGGATGCAAACATATTGACATGTGAATTAATTTAACCATGTAATACATAAATTACTTTATTACGTAGGTTAATCCATCTCCAGCTATTTTTGCATACAGTGCACAGCAGACTTAATACCTGCATGCAGAGCAGCCTCCTGAAGTCTTAAACTTATTCAACTCCAAATGTTCAGGTGAGATTTTGACTTGATTTTCTAGTGAGTGACGTAATGAGACAAGATTTTATTATGACAGATAAAGAGACGCTGTGGTGCTGTAAAACTGCTTCAAGAATACGCTGCATTGGACTTCTTGATGCCGGACAAATTCAATTATATTCCCTTTTGCACTACTACTAGGTTATCAAGTGTTTTAGCTTGGGACGTCACACTACCAGCGAGTCAGCTAAATAGAACAGAGTGAACATACAATGGCTCAGTGGTGCCATCTGTCAGCTGTGGGCAGTAACCGCAGCCTATGAAAAGCACTTACTAGAGGTAAACAGTCCAGGGCTTCTTTGGGATCGAGTCTGCAGTTTGTGCCAGTTTTCGGTTGTTCGACGTTGTGGAGTGCTTCACCTCTAGACTTCACTGTGGATTCTTTCACTCTGTGTTTGAAGGCCTCAAGCTCTGTATGGAAGACTTCTAAGTAGACGTCCTGTCCTTCCTACAGAGAACCAAGGCAACAATATTAGGAAAACACGTCGCAACATAGCTTTCACACACACACACACACACACTTTGCAGCTTCAGGACGTTTTTGTTTTTTGCTGCGGTCACATTTGATTCACTGTGGCCTCGTTTTTCACTGCAATATACAAGTCCTGCTCCTCTACGGAAACAGCACAATCATGGCTAGAAGTAAAGGAGAAATGTCATATGTCTTTTAAGCTACTGGATGCTTAAATTTCCCTCGGGATCAATAAAGTATCCATCTATCCATCTGTATAACACGGTCATAATGTCATTAAAAAATAAATCATCTTATTTCTTTTTTTACGCAAGTTGAATTTTATCTTTATCTTATTTAATTTCCATTTTACAAAATTTGGATAAGAATTGAATCTATATTTAGAAAAAAAAAATCCAAATGCCCACAAGTGTCACCAATAATGAAAAGAATAGGGGCTCCACATATTATACATGGTGAACTATTTACATTTTTTCATCCTGTAAACAGACTGCAGTTCAGTCGACGTTTCCCTGAGTTTTTGTCACGTGACTGTTGGTCTCAGCGGATCCAATCATGGCTTCCCAGTTGCGCTGAGGAGCGCACAGTCGTTTCACAGGATGTGGTTAGTGCAAACTGTTTATTTCTGGCAAAACATTTAACGACACATGTAGAATGAAGTGATTTTGAGGGAACAGTATTTTTAAGCTTAGATTTGGTTCCAATTCCTGACAGAAGCGTTCATCATACAGGATTCTGTCAAGGACCGCCAGAAATTTAAAAAGCTGAACCTAAAACCTGACGCTAATTTCTTTTTAGTTTCTGGCTATGAAAAATGGCCTTTCAAACCCACCGGCGGGTTGTGTGGTTCAGAGGGTTTTAAATCCGATCATGTTTGTGTCTTACTTTGGCTTTGTGGAAGAACTGTCTGAAGCAGCCTCGAGGATCCTGCTGAGAGTTCGAGGCCATCTCCAGGATGAATCGCATAACTACAGCTTGGTGCGCCACCTGCTCCATCAGTGCTTCTTTCTGCAGGACAAATCCCAATTTTAAAGTCATGTTTAAAATGTTTGTACTACACATTTTGTTTAATTTATTTTTCCTATTATGACAAGTTCAAATCTCTGATTACACAGCTGTGAAAAAGGCCTATTGCAGTCTATGCTTAAACTACCCAGCAAATGTGTTTTCAATGTCTGCAGATGTCAGTGCACATGCTCAGGTACATGGTTCCATGTTTACACTGCTTCTGGTTTCAGTACATTACCCCTTCTTGCTGTAGTCTAATGCACCACAGAATTAAGTAGTTGGCCGTTTCCTCACAGATGATCTGAGGCATGTCTGCGAGGAACCGCTGACTGTCGTCCCATCTCCGCAACATACCTGACAGATGGAGAAAAAGCGGTCAAAATCAGTTCATATTTTCTGAAGACCAAAGAAAAAGGGTTGTTACGTTAGACATTTACAGCAACCAAGAGTATGAGAGTTTTGCATCACCTCACACAGTCGAGTTAATCTTTTTACCTTTCATCTATAAAAAGAAAAAGTTGACAGTACAGACTGTGACATGTACTCTTCTGCACAACTAATAACTACAGGGAATTGTTGGAAAACAGGTGACTTGCCTTCTTCTACCAACAGTCGGTTGTAATGTGTTAAATGATAATATTCCTGCATAAAACTTAATCATTCAAGTATACAAAACTAAATATGATCTCTTCCAGTGAAGCTGAAGAAGAAGTCCTGCGTAAACCTGCAACAGTCCTTACGAAACAAGCTGAATAATGTCAAAAAGTTTCAAATTATCTGTATTTATTGTCTTTTAGTGATATTGTACAGTACAAACAAACCTCTACAAACATACATGCACAGACCAGCAATATCAAAAAAAAGGGCGAGTTGAAATACAATAATGTATAAAAAAAAGGCAATGCATAAATATAAACTGGATCAAAACAAAATGGGACACAATTGTCAAGTCCCAGTGTCCTTCCATGACCTCACCCATGTTGCCTGTGGCTGTCTGTTACCTTCCGTAGACCCATAATGTCATGACAGAACCCTCATCTCCAACACGCAACACTTGAATCAGTCAGTACAGATTATAACATCTACAGCAGGGGTATAAAATTCTAAGAGGTCCAGTTAGAGAAAGTTTCCGCGAGCAAAGGTCCGGAGCATCATAACGTCTAACTTGCGTTATGAATTAGTGTGAGATATATTGAAGGAGCCTAGTAGCTGTATCAACGTCTGCACGTCATCAACTGACTGTCAAATCTAATAAAGAAAGTACAACTTAAAAACATTTAAAACAATATTTATTGTCACTTAACATTGAACTATACAGATATATATTACTGTAGATATGTATAATGTTCTTCTCGGGCTGCATTTAAAAATAAAATTGAGAAAATAAATAAAATAGCTTCTGAAAAATTGTGCATCTTATAATAAAGTGCTTAAATCGTAGAAAAATAAAATAAAGTGTAGCAGCAGCTTGAGTTTCCCTTTTTCTTTAATTGTTTCACATCCTGATTTAACTCTGAACCAATGTTAGAATAAATCAGTCTCAACACATCTTAACAATTGAACAGTTTAACCCAAGCTAGCTCATCCTGGGTTAAACTGTTCTCTGTGGCTGATGATGCTGACAGGTGGCCTATTTGCTTTATTTTGTCACAAATACAAATCAAAATCATATTGGGCTCTGAGTGCTTATTTTCTGTGCCCTCAGTTCAGACTTGAGTGAGTTTGTTTGGTCAAAAATGTTGTGCTTTGCCTCATAGTGGCGTTTCACATCACCACTGTTAATGAGCACCACGGTCTCTGAGCATATGAGACGCTGGTGTTGTGCTCCCAGTGGGAAGGATGAACATGAATGAGTCCATTCTGGGTTGAAAGCTCTGTTGACTTTTCTCTTCTTGGAGAGCGCCATGAGTAGTTATTTTTCTCTCCCTGTCTGCCGCTCACTCGTCTAATCGCTTTCCGTCTGTCTCTCGCCTCTCATCTGTCTGTTTGCCACCTGGAATGCACAGATTTGATTGGCTGCGTAGCATCACGTGGGATGGCTTAACTCGCATGCAATTGGTCTGTGACTTTCCTGAACCGCTAAACCAGTGCTGTAAAAACAAGAAACGCTGCGCCGGTTAAAATAGAAAATCCCTTAATAATTTATTGATTATAGGTCCGGATAGGTCAGCGTCTGAGTCGCAGTCCGCCTGTTGGTGACCCCTGATCTATATGATGACATTTTATTGAACTAAATACTAGACCTTACCTTTTTTTTACCATTAGTTTGAAGGCAAGACCATTCATATAAGAAACTTCAGATTTGGAATCTCACTTACCAAAATGCCTGAGCTCTTGGTCATACTTTTGGAGAAACGTCTTGCACTTTTCCTGATCCATTTCTGCAGGTTGATTTTGGACGTTGATGATACTCTGGAAGAGAGGAAAGACATTGACTGTTGATATTATTAAATTGTCATTACCATGTTACAGATTCTAGTGAGGATTTTGTTTGCTATTCATTTTACACGTGAGCTTTATGGGTCACAGTATCAAACGTAAAAAATAAATAAATCCAAACTCTTCACCTTATCAAAAACATCCCAACTTCTGACGGCTCCGAGAACAGGACTGCGGCTGGGTTCATGACCTCCCAGCATGCTCTCCTTGCGCCGCCACTCCTCCTCAGTGTGCGTGAGTTCGGTCGGGCAGGCCAGAGTCCGAGCACGTTCCTGCTCCAGGGACTCGGAGCTGTGGACGCCCAGAGAGCAGAGTTGATCCTGGGCCTCGGCCAGTCGCCAGCTGGAGACGATGGAGGCCTTCACACAGCGCTGCTGGCCCTGGCACAGTGACGCCATGGCACAATCACAAATGTGCGACGATGGCGACTGATGGAATGGAAGAAAACTAGATTAGGGCTCTGAGTGAAAGGGATTATACTGTCGGACTCATAATCCTAATAACATACACATTTATTGCGTACACTTTGTGCTTTGTAGTCAAGTCAGGTTTATTTATACAGCACATTACATACAACAGGCATGGTGTGTCAAAATGAGGGAATTTATATTTCCTATCTGTGTACTCAGTGTTGGTAAGTTTCTGTTTTATTAGTCATATGTAGGTACACAGCATCAAGTGAACAATTAAATGTTTTTTTACACCTCAAAATTTCACTTGCTACTTTCAATTTCCCCCCCAACCGGAGGTAAATTAGCTAACCTAGATTTTCACAGGGCCCAGATGGTAAAAGCCCTTAGAGTTCAAATCTAGACTAATCAAAAGTTAGCACTGCTCTGCCTGAGAACTAGTAGATGCTCTGCCCTTTGCAACGGGGACAAAAAGGTACTAAGCTTTACAAACATAAGAGGAAAGTGTGCACATCTAAAACAAAAGTAAATAAACTTTTACACGTTCTGCATAAACAAGAATCCTGTGGTAGTGTCCTCCTACTCCCTCTGCTCTAATCCTACCTCAAAGACCACACCTACAGGGTAACTTGGAGAGGATCTCTGTCGGACGCCTTCGACTCACCACTGTTCTCTTTTCTCTGTACACCAACTCACTTGGCTCTGTCACTCACTCTCATGGCTTCTCCTACCACAGCTACACAGATGACACTCATCTGATTCTGTCTTTTCCCAGGTCAGAAACCCAGGTGGAGGAACAAATCTCTGCTCGTCTGGCTGACATCTCTCAAACGCTGAAACTCAAGACCAAACTGCTTTTCCTTGACTGCAAGGAATCTGGATGTGACACTGGACGACCAACTGTCCTTCAATGCCAGCATCGCTGCAACAGCCCGCTCCTGCAGATACACACTTTACAATATCAGGATTGTCCCCTACTGATCCAGAAGGCACCGCAGGTTCTAGTCCTGGCACTTGTCATCTCACGCCTTGACTACTGCAACATCCTCCTGGCTGGACTACCTACATGTGCCATCCGACCTCTACTGCTCATCCAGAATGCAGCAGCCCGACTGGTCTTTAACCTCCCAAAATTCTCCCACACTACACCGCTCCCTTCACTGGTTACCAGTTGCTGTCCGAAACTGCTTCAAGATTCTGTTACTGGCCTACCGTGCTGTGAACGGATCAGTCCCTTCCTACATCCAGGCCATGGACAAACCATACACCCCAGCTCTCTCACTTCGCTCTGCATCGGCCAATCGGCTCGCTATTCCTTCACTGCGAGTGGGACCCAGATGCCACTCAAATAAAACCCACTTGCTAGCCTGGCTTTAAAATGGTGTAACGAGCTCCCCATTGACATCATGTCAGCAGAAAGTCTTCACACCTTCCGTCGCAGACTGAAAACCCATCTGTTTCAACTGAACCTTGGCAAAGAAAGAAAAAAATGTAGCACTTGATTTAGTTTGGCTTATTTGAAGCTAATGGTTGAGTTTTTATTCAATAGTTTCTGTATGTAGCACTTACATTAGTTTGGCTTATTGAAGCTATTGTACCACACTTAAAATGACTTCACCTATTTGGAGCTAATGTACTTGGAAGATTCTTGCTGTATCTTTATGATTGTTTGCACTTATTGTAAGTTTAGATAAAAGCGTCAGCTAAATTAAATGTAATGTAACATTAACAACATCCTCCTCATACTCTTATTTCCAGGAGTCTTGACTACAAGTTGTCCATATAGTCCAACTACATATTTTTCCAAAGAATGCTCTCTCTGAATCACACACGGAATGTAAGCCATTGGCTTTTGAGCTTTCCACCACAACCATGCTGTATTTGGTATAGGGTGGGGCCAGAGGTCTAAAAATAAGAATCATTTCCATTTTGTTCATGCTACCAAAACAGCCTAATGCCTTTTCTAGTCAACAACAGACACCACACACAGCTGTTAGTGTCTGAGAATATCGAGGACATGGGGGGATAATTAGGAAAGTGAGCTGGTGCTTCACGTGTTGTTGTGGCATCTTTATTAATCTCACCATCCCACACATGGATGATCTCTTTCTGGCGCTGATTTCAGAAATATCCTGACAGGACGATGGCACAGCAGGTGATCTGTTTGCTATAACCACGCGTTAAAGTAGAGTATAGATAGCATGCTATATACCTAGCGCAACTCTGGGTTTGCATGAGGTCAGCGTTCACTCTGGCATGCAGCCTGGACACTGGTGTGAGAGCTGTTGGCTAAATGTGATAGCACGCTAGCTGATAAGATAATGACTAACAATGTAGGAACTGGGCAACTGAATACATGCAACATTATTGAAAAACAGACACAAGCACACACGTTGTTGTCAAGCAATGGAAGTTGGCATGAACTCCCTTCACTGATCCCTTAACAGGTTAAGCTAGTGATCATGCTTTTAATACCGTTAGGTTACCTCTGCGATTTCATATAAGGTACATCTTCTTCCGTCCTCTAGCACGAGTTTATTACCTGCTGGTGAGGATAAACTCCGCTGAAGCCCTTAGCTGTTGAGGCTGGGTCACTGCTCGACTCTTCATCGTGGTAAACTGAAGCGCCGTTACCCAGCCACTCCATCGCTGCTACGCAACTAGCTGGCTAGCACTGCTGCGGGCTCCGCTAGCTAATGCTAGCTGTGCTGAAGAAGCACAAACAGTGTTGCTCTTTGCTGTCAACTGACTGCCAGAGTTATATATGATCTAAACGCTCATCTGAAGAGTCAGCAGAGCCGACGGGGGGATATTATGTACCGCGACGGGTAGTTAAGCTCCTGTAAGTACACCGTTAGCTACAACAACAACAGTCAGTAGCTGCTCCAACTAACCCAGGCTGCTGCGTCTTTATAGAGGTGACGTGCAGAACACGTGCTAAACAACTTTGACCACATGACACGGTCTCAATTTACAACTCTTTTTTTTTACCTTACTCTGGTTAGTTAAATAATCGAAAGTAGAAGTACTGATTGTGCATAACTGGGCTCATTTAAATACAAATAAAATGTATATTATTAGATTTATTGTTGCAGCTAATAAAGGTGGAGATAATCTACTTTATATACTGCTGAGTATCTTCAATAATAATACACCATCATTCATAAACGATTATATTTTGTATTAATAATTTGAATCGGCAAATTAACTAGCAAGTACAGCCGTCAAAAAAGATGTAGTGGAGTAAAGGGTATTGTATTTTCCTCTAAAATGTAGTAGAGAAGAAGTATAGAGTACTTCAGTGATTTGCAGTACAGTGCTAGTTCTCGCACAACAATATATATATAATATAATAAGATATAATAAGGTTGTGTCTATGTTGCATTACTGTTTGCTGTAAAACACGGTTAGATATAGTGGATAAATAGTGAGATATATTGGATCTAAAGCATATATAGTGTACTTTCATATGCTCTATATCTTATGTGATTGGTGTTGACAGTACTTTTTACACAACACTGCCCTTTCCCAAACCCCAAAATAAGTCTATTTGGATTTATATTATTGAAGTTTTGAAACCGTTTCATAGGAGGTCCAACATCATCATATATGATAACATACTGTACATAACTCTGTGAATTACATTTTTGGTCATCATATGTCCAATATAAAGAACTAAATATTTTTGCAAATATTATTATTAGTTATATTTATAAACAACGAAGAAATAAAGCAAAAATCTCAGCAAAACACAAGTATTTTTATGGGGTTTTGTCATCTACACGCCTACTGTTTTTCATTGAGTAGAAATAGCCACGAGGGGGCGATATTACTCTATTTACAGAAGATCCACATGTATGTCACACAATCTCAAATGCAGCACACACGTACATTTAAAAGACACAAAGGTACACAATAACACCATCCTCTAACCTCGCTGCATATGTTTTGTTGTTGTTTTTTTAATACAGAAAATGATTTTTTCAATGCTGCAATTTTTTAAAGAAATGTTATTTAAAACAGATAGAAAATAAGTACTGTGACAAACTCAATGCTGTACAATTCAAGTATGGATTCCTGTCCAAAACAGAATAACATCTCCTAAGAAGGATCAATGTATCCATAGTGTATTTAGTAGTGTATTGAACATCAATTAGACCTACTTATATGAATCAGTACAAACAAACTAGTTGAACACAGAAAAAAAGCCAAATAAACAGGATTTAAATATTGAAATAGCATAAAGGGAATATAAGTGAAGAAAGTTGCACCATTAATTGGGAGATTCTCTCTCTCTCTCTCTCTCTCTCTCTCTCTCTCTCTCTCTCTCTCTCTCTCTCTCTCTCTCTCTCTCTCTCTCTCTCTCTCTCTCTCTCTCCTGTGAAGGAGCCAGGCTTCCTGCTCTTAGTTCCCAGAGTTCCCGGCTGCTGGCAGGAGAATGCTGGGAATATCCGCAGAGGAAGGGGAAGTGACATCACAGCAGTGACCTTCCGTACCAGGCCATATCACCTGGTGCTACCACACACACACACACACACACACACACACACACACACACGCACACGCACACGCACACATGCACGCACACAACCAAAAGCGCATACTTCTCTTGTTCTCAACACGCACACACACACACACACACACACACACACACACACACACACACACACGCACTGAGAGGCCGTGTTGACACACTTCAGTTTGCTTTTCAGTAGAAGAGAGAGAGAGAGAGAGAGAGAGGAAAAATTGTGAGCAAGTTCCCATGAAGAGAGAGAGGAAGCGATAACCTCAAGTGTAGAAAACTTTGCAAAGACAGGCTGATCACCCAAGGTGTATGCTGTGCAAGCCAACTCACTCAGTGTTTTTTTATTAAGGTACATTAAGGTTTAAGAAAGAGTAAAGAGAGGAGAGTTGTTTCTTTAAAGGAATACTTTACCAACAAAATGAACATTTAGTTATCAATTACTCACCCCTTGAATTACCTTGAATTCTTAAAGAAAACTTTGTTGTCCCATGCCTCCATTTAAAACACTTGCACAGACGTGTTACTACTGTTGCACTGTTTTTGTGGAAGGCTTTTAAGTAGTAAGGTTTTAGCAAAAATGCAAGTGTTTGGAAAGTTGCGAGCATACAAGTGGATAAATGAGACTTAGATTACACTGCACAAAATGTGAGAGTTTGTAAACGGATGTTTTGATATAGTTTTGCTGTCGTTAAAAGCGGCCACCATTTACTTCAATTCATCAAGACTTTTCTCCGTTTTTAGATTCTTCGTTCACTGTGGGGGCGAAGTATTCCTTTAACAATTAGAAGGATGAAATCAGACGTCCATCCTCCCTCACTGTACACAATACTCCCCCTACTGTCCAAATAAAGCTAAAGCACACTTCACTCTCAGCCAGGCCTTCGCCAGCCCTTTAACTATAACACCTGCTCAGGGTCAGGCTTGTCTTAGCAGTGAAGGTAACAAATAAATGAGTTTGTGGGCATTTTTCTTTCTGGACAGATATTTTTCACAAGTACATTTACTCAGGTAGTTACTTATACAGTAAGTAGGCCTCTAAACCTCTAAGATGGTTTTATTTAAATAATAGTTTGTGGTTAAGTTATCCATAATTTCACAATAAAAGCAAAGACTATGTACAAGTGCAGCAGAAATGTATTTTCTTCTTCTTTCCTCCTTCATAAATCATCTCACAACCTTGTGATCTTTTAGACTAGAGGATCATTAACATTCATTAACATCATCAACCTGCTCCTTTATCAGAATTAGTACTTTTACTTTTGATACTTTAAGTACATTTCGTTGAAACTACTTCTGTACTTTTGAATTTTGAATGCAAGGCTTCTATTTTTTACATTGTTGTGGTGGTGCTTATTGAATCTGGAGTCATTCTTCCGGCAAATAACTGAAAAGAAAAATCCTCCACCAAACCAAAACCAGATTTGAGAAAACTCTGTAATGTAAAAACACTGTCAAACCCAAAAGTAGAGGCAAGGCCAAGACATGCTGAACAAAGTGAAACAGACATGAATACACACAGGTTGCACACAGATGGGAGCCGGACGTACACCCTGATAACATATGGCCTGTAGTGGAGATATTTGCTGGGTTTGGAGAACGTTTTAGAGGTTACATTCTTTAGGAGCAAAGGCTGCAAAACACATATATACAAACCCACGTACTTACACAAACACAGACACACAAAGACACATGCACACAACAAATGATATATAGAAAGAACATATGTCTCTGAAGAGCAGGGTGGGCAGAAGAAGATGTGGAAGGTCTACAGGGGAGGTGTGGTTAAAAGAGAGATGCCAGGAAAGAGGAATGGGAGAGAGAAAAAAAGAGAACATGCAGAAGTCCAATCAGGCAGAGAGGGAGGAGGGATGAGTAGTGATGGGGGAAAGAGGGAGGGACGGGAGGGAAAGGGAGAGACAGAGTGTGTGTGGTGGAGACGTCATTATACAGGATGACAAAAGAAGAAGGGATTCTCTGGTCAGCTGCTGCTGCCACTGTCTATTGTCCAGCTGACAGAGGACACACACACACACACACACACACACACACACACACACACACACACTCTCTCTCTCATCTAGTGTTGGACATCACTTTCTTTCCTTCTCCAAGTTCAACTCTGATTACATGGCCGACCAACTGGCGGCCCCGGACATTTAAAGACCAGCCGCTAACCCCCTCCCCTAAACCCCAGCTGTGTGTCTTCAGTAAGTCTGAGAGCCAACAGATGTTTGCTCAAAGAAGACAGAATCCAGGAACATTTGCAAAAAGGTTCAAACCATACTTTATATACTATTACTCTAGCATACGTAAGATTGCTTGTGTTGAAAAGTAAAGTACAAAAGTATTTGTTTTAAAGCCATTCTACCAAGTTATCTCTTTGCCTTCCAGTGCTGCTCTCCAAAGTGCTGACTAACACCGTTCTCATAAATAACAAACATGAAGGACAACAAATGAATGTAACATTTAAATGGTGTGTAAAAACCCTGGCACCGATCATTGGAATCAACACAGTTATCGCCAACACCGGTATATTGCAACATCCCTAATAATACTTTTTGTTTTGTATAGCCTGCAGTATATAGGCCTATGCTAGCTTCATCATTCAGCTAAAAATCATTATTTATTTTCCATTCTAGCATTATTCAAAAATATTAACAGTTTATTTGTAATTTTCAGCATCAAATGATCAAATTTGAAAATATTAGAGTCTATCGCTCTAAGTTATGCTACTTATGTACTATAAGCCAACTAAGCTACGTAGCTATTCAAGCGGTTCATCCACATCTACTGTACTGGCAAGCTAATGTTAGCTAGTAGCAGATACTCCTTAACATAATTGTAAATTAAGTGAATCAATAAGTGAAATGTAAGTGTACATTTGATGTGAAACCGTTATCAATTCAGTAATATATATTTTTCTGAAGTGAAAAATACACTTAGCTTAAATGTAGGCCACGTGAATTGTCTTGCTGTGTAAAATAATGTAGGTGAGCGACTATATATTCTGTACCTGACAGATGTAAATCTTTTCTCTTAATTCTCTGAAATAGAAAAAGATGGAAATAAAACGATTAATTGGGGGAATAAAACATTTTGCTTTTTGAAGAATACGTGGAATATGAAATACTGAAATATCTTTGTCACAAAAATATTGCGAAGAAAATGCCCCTAAATAGTTAACTAATAAATCAGGCATTGATGTCTTGATACAGAATAAAAAAAAAAAAGTAATTTGTTTCAATGAATAGAATATTATTTATCTATAAAGTATTTAATACATTATTCATTAACTATTAATAAAGCTGTTATTTACAACTCATACACCCATTATAATGTATGCACTAGAAAGTAGTCTGCATAATCCAAACTCTATTTTAGTGAATGCACAGTTACTTATTTAAGAACATTTTATTTATTTTTCTAAAAGTAGAAATGCATGAAAAAAAGCCGCTCATTTAAACGAACAAGAGCACTTGTAATTAGTTGTATTCCACCCGTGGATAAGTTTTATTGTTTTTAAAGAGGGATGTTTTAAAGAAGAGGCGATAAATTCAGCCAACTAATAGAAGCAGCTATGAATGAAGCTCCATTCTTCCCTTTGTGCGTGTGGCGTGTATGTATGCGCCTCACGTAGTTGCTAAAGGTGCTGAGATCTGCACTATCATTTATCTACCTCCCTGGTGTTTTTTTGGCACTGTGCAGTGGTCATGTTAAAGAATATCAGAATGTGTTTGTGTTCATATGCAGTCAGTGTGAGTCCATAAATGTTATTTTTCTGCTTTCAAATCAATCCACAGCAAATGACCCTTGACCAGCTGACCTCAAGAATCCTCTACTGTCTCTGCACAGTGTGTGACACTCGGGTCCGTTCTGCTTTGATTGACCTCTCTTTGACACACACACACACACACACACACACACACACACACACACACACTATATGACCACTCTGTGACACTCGCAGACACACAGACACAATAGGAGAGCCAGCACATTCCTTTCCCCAGGTGGCATAAAAGGCGCAGGCAGATCAATGGCCTAATGGGCTCCAAACCAATGGCTGACAATCATTATCCCCCGACGAGTGTGAGTTCCTCATAGCCAGACTATTGTGTGACAACTGTGTGTTCATATACAGACTATTGTGTGAGGGTTCTTTCTGCCGTGTGGAGCTGGTTAACTGCTGGACGAGGGATCTAACTTAGGGCAGTAGTTGTAAACTGTGGAGAGCTGGACATTAAACAGGTGATAGACAGACAGTGGTGTAAGGTAACTAAGTACATTTTCCTCAAGAAAATATGTGGAGGTAATATTTCCATTTTATGGTACTTTATACTTCTACAGTGCAAATTTTACTACACTTCATTTATCTAACTGCTATACAAGTTATTGCATTAAAATCCATGTATATATATATATATATATATATATATATATATATATATATATATATATATATATATATATGTGATAAATATAACATTGTTTTTGTATAACGAGTACTTTGACTTGTTTGAATTTTCTTTGCACAAACCCCATATAATGAAAACATAAGAAATGTGACAGGAGAGGTCAATAACAAAACAGGGCAAAAAAAAAAAAACTTAGCTAACATAATTTAACGACAACAGGAAGTCCACAACATCAGTAGACAACTATTGAATAAAAACAAATAAATACATGAAATCCAAAAAGGATTTTGAGTGACACCACTCCTAAAACCATGATGTTTCTGCAGCATTGTTATTCCAACTAAGACTTTATTTAAATTGAAGAGTTACCTAGGCATCACATATATTATTTCCATCCCTGTACTCCGCCCCCTCTCTTCCTCCCAACAGCGCTCAGATTCAGCAGGAGCTCACTCCATCCTTCTTTCTCCTCCAGGCCTCCACTCCTGCCGTGTGTGTGTGTGTGTGTGTGTGTGTGTGTGTGTGTGTGTGTGTGTGTGTGTGTGTGTGTGTGTGTGGAGGGCTGGTGGTGGGAGGACAATGGGCAGTAAGGGGGCTGGCTGAATGGGACCATTGAGTCTGTTCAGCCAAACAGAAAAGCATCTTCCATCTCACTTCAAAACCCACAGTTTCACTCTGTACAACCGGGCCTTTATTCTCCATAATTACTCCCTGACACACATGCACATACGCTCACACACATATACATGCACATGCATACATATTTATAAATATATATGAATGATTATATGCCCTAATCACAAAAATAACACAGCCAGATTGACTCTTGACAGTCTAAAAATGTGTCAAATGTTAATTGCTCGAATATTACATTTCAATATTTCAACACAACAGCTGAACCTGAAAGTTCACTTTCAGAAAAAGGACATTTACAATGTTTTTATATGATGTTTTATCAAATCACATTGTTGTATATCCACACATCTGTTTTAAGTCTCAATAAAGAATGACATATGTTCCCGTGTAGGCTAAGAGTCGATACTGTATTTCTTCACACTGAGGTAAACTGGTAAATATACATTTATCATGGCCGGGAGACAAATTCAAAATTGATACTTGTTGCTCTACAAAGTTTATGTTTGTCAGTAAGTTCGGTTCAGTAAGATTTGTGCTTTTTAATTAGTCTTCATTCAAGTCTTGAGTCATCACTTTATGTTTTCATGCTGTTTAAAGACTTTATGTCAGTAATTGTCAATTATTTTGTCAAAGTAATCTATGACCGTTGTCTCTAATAACATTGTGTCTGGATTGCAGCCAGAGTACAGTATAAACACTTCAATGTAGTGGTTAAAGGGACAGATCCCCCAAAATGAAAAAACAACAACGTTTTACTCATACAGCCGCCAACCATATCACCATGCTAAAGGAAGCGTGAAACCACTCATGAGGGAAAGGCTCATGCTCATTGTTGGCAGGTGTAGTTCGGTAGAAAGAAAATAGTTCCTACATAAAACTTCTCACAAAAAGGTCGGTGGATTATCTGCAGTAACCAGGTTATGACTTCTACTTCTACAAAGAGACATTTGCTGTTACGTTTTTTTGCCACTTTGAGCACAAAAAGCCGACCGCCATCTAGTTCCTTTATATTGGAGAGAAGGCAGACATCTCTATGGCCATTTTTGATTTAGGGGTGAACTGTTCCTTTAAGGTCCAGCAGTAATGTGTGCAACCTCTTACTGCTATGCTCAGAGAGGCTGTGCCTTTGGCTGCACTAAAGACGATCGTTCAAAAAGCCTGAAAGTCAATCTACAACAGCTTTTGATCTTTATCAGTTTAAGTGTCATCATCTTTGTTTCCTTTATATGTACTTTGCTCTTTTTTTATGTTAGCCATTTGGCTGATGGAGACCTGGTAGGGTCATAGTGTTGCCAGTTTCAGTCCATTAAAGTATGGATGCTATTCTAGTCAGTGCATACTCTCTACTTCTCCCTCCCCCTTAACGTGCTGTTCACCTGCACCTGACCTACATATAGGACAGGTTGTGTTCTCAATCACACCCAGCTGGAAAGAGACAATTCAGCCAATGCATATGGAGATTAATTTCCAAAGCCATTTAAGCTTCATTTTCTTCACTGTAATAGAAAAAATAGCTGCAACAGCTGTGTCACAATATGTAACAACCTAATTCACTGTAAGCCCTTTAACAAGAGGTATTATCGTAAACAGCCTGTCGGACAAAGGCAGCGGGTCCTGACAGAGAACGTGCTGTCACAGAGTGCAGTATCACCAACAGTTTTTTGTCAGTGTTACACTGTGCCATTTAAACTCCACCGAGCTCGTTAGCCTAGATCCAGCCCTGCGGCCAGCCTGCTCATTGTACATCCAGCACACTGAATCATTGTGTAGGACGATAATCCATACAGGGTAATTGGTACAACCTATCATGCAACATATAAGGGCAGCAGGATTTAGGTGTGGATGGATGGGTTGGTTGATTCCATCCACCTAAGTGACACATCGCTACAAAGTACTTCGAATTTATAGAAGATATCGCTGCAAATAACGATTTATCATTATCGGTAAAAGCTAGGGTGGGTTAAGTATTTATTTTTTTATTGTATTATATGTTATGTTATATTTGATGAAATTCTCTTTAAATCAAATGTTCTGTCAAAAATCTGTGGCTGCCGCAGGAGGACTGTAATAAGTCCTACCTGCCCGTCTACCTTCCTTCCTCCCTGCCGTGCACTCCAGTTCACCGGAGTCTCCCGCAAGCTACTAGTACTAACCATAGCCATGTTTGTTGTTTACGTTTATAATGATCGTTTTAGGGGAGCGGCTTTGAAAGGAGGCCTGAAGGGACGGACTGTCAGTGTTGCCAACGTGCATTTGGTCTATAAAATGTCAGAAAGTGTCTTTGCATGTCTTGTTTTGTCAGTTCAAAACACAAAGATGTTCAGATTAATATGATATATAAAAAAAGAGAAAAGCAGGAAATCGCTTACTTTACTTACTTTAATTTAATTAATCTCACTTATCAAAGCTGGATCTTGTTCAGTTCATCAACTAATGGATTAGTAGACTAATCACTGCAGCTCTGTCAGATCTGTCCATCAATACAAATACAGCCCTTCTCCCACCTGGCCTGCAGCAGGCCCGTGTGTTGGAATGGCATGACGCACACACACACACACACACACACACACACACACACACACACACACACACACACACACACACACACACACACACACACACACACGCAGGAACAAAGGGTGCAGGCAGCAGGAGATGTGGTGTTGAGTTTGTGTGTGTGTTAGGGATGGGGGGAAGGCTGGGTCGGGTGGGGGTGGGGGGGATGTGGACGCTCCATATGGGCACCCCACCCCTTGTTTCCCCTCCCTCCCCCTGCAAACAGGCAGATGTCAAATGGGACGTGCCTCCCTGATGGGGCACAGGGTCACACTGCACAGGGGTAAATAACAGAACAGGAGGGACGGAGGGAGAAATGCCTTCCTGCCAACACCCCCATCCCCCCCCCATCCCCCCTCCCCAAAACACACCAAAAGAGATGTGTACACATGCTACCAGAAAAAAGCTGACACAAACATGCCAACACACAACCTTGTGCATTGAATTACAATCAGTCAAACAAATGTTTAAAATAACTTTTTTAATGTGACTTTTGATCAAATGTATTAATTTGTTTATTGGTTTTCATGCAGAACAAAAATATATGAGAAGAATATGTAAATTAAACATATTTACAAACCATCATGAGCCTCATTTTTCACTGTAATATAAAAAGGATTATGGTTGTTTTGAAGGTTAAATGGAGCATTTTTAATTGTTAATTTATTTAATTGTATTATTATTTGTATTGCACTGCATTTTTTATCCCGAGAGACCATCTCAGGACAAGAATTGCCAATTAGTTTAAGTCATAAATGTCTCACAATAATATGTGGCATTAGTCCATTAACTTCTGATATTTAAGATTATCGCCATTGATGATATGGGGTGGACAAAATATTAGAAACACCTCTCAGTATAAAATGCATCACAATCCAAACTACATCCTCCAAAATGCCATAAAGTTGAATCAACTCTAAAACAGTTTCATTATAACTCTCATTAAATCAGCATTTATTGCAGGGCTGTAGTATTAGACTTGGTGTACACAATAAATTGGTAATTGAGTGTTTTTAAGTATAACTTACTCAATACTTGGGATGTAATCGTACAATCATTCAGTACAATTCAAGACATGGGTCAATGATTTAATTTTCTCACAAAATGAGATTGAATGAGATTTTCTCAGACATAAATCTACAAAATATAGTTTCTCTTCTCTTTTCTTTAACTATTTATTTATTTCTGAGGTGTGGTATAAACTAGGCTAAAGAATGTATAGTTCCTTTTCTTTGTAAAAGTGAAACTGAAAATATATTTTGCCTTGTATTTTGAACACACCTGTAGTTCATCATGTCTGTTATCTTATCACCTATTTCATTTCCTGACTTAGGGAACCAACCACCTTGGTGTGCGTGTCTGTGTGTGTTTATGTGTGTGTGTGTGTGTGTGTGTGTGTGTATGTGTGTGTGTGTGTGTGTCTCTGTGTGTGTGTATGTGTGTGTGTGTGTGTGTGTGTGTGTGTGTCTGTGTGTGTGTGTGTGTGTGTGCGTGTGTGTCTCTGTGTGTGTGTGTGTGTGTGTGTGTGTGTGTGAAGAGTGTGTGTCTCTTAAGTGTTTGAGAATGAAGGGAGATGCAACTCGACTGAAGGACAGGTGCCAGTTATGTATGTGTGTGTGTGTGTGTGTGTGTGTGTGTGTGTGTGTGTGTGTGTGTGTGTGTGTGTGTGTGTGTGTGTGTGTGTGTGTGGAGGTATGGGCTGCAGTCCTAAACAAAGCAGGGGAATGGACACTACACACACACACACACACACACACACACACACACACACACACACACACACACACACACACACACACACACACACACACAGGCTGCTCTCTGTGTATTGAGCCCTGAATGGTTACGCCCGCAGGGCAGGAGTAAGGTTACTTTACATACTGCACTTACAGCTCCCTTTACCACTGGGGTATAAAATGGATTTGAATGAGAAAGAGGGGAACAGAGAGGTGGAAGGAGGGGGGAGAAGGGTAAGGAGGGGGGAGAGGGTTGAGAAGGGGGGTGAGGAGGGCCGGGGGACTCCCTTTGTGTAACAGGAGGCGAGCTGCTGCTCTGGCATGGCTATGGAGATGGAGGAGCGGGGTCACTCTCCCTGCTCTCCCTCCCTCTGTCCCTTTACTATAGGCTGGCTGCTCTGTCTCTCCTCTTCATCCCTCCCTCCCTCCCTCCCTTCCTCCCTATTAGCATAGCAGCTGCCTGATACAGGGCGTAGGGTGGGGAATGGCCAGGTTGCTGTGTGCATATGTGTGTGTGAGGGTGTTTGTCAGAGGGAGGGATGTTAAGGGGGAGGATGAGGGGTGAGGGGGGTCCAGTCAATGGCGGACCGTCTGGCTGGTGAATAGCAGCTAAAGCAGGCCCCCGCAAGCTAGACAAAGGAGCCGGGAGGGAGGAGGATGGGGTCGGGGTGTGTAAGGGAGATGGAGGGAGGAGGGAGGGGTGGAAGAATGAGGCGGTGAATGGAGCGCCTTGTCACCAGCGCTATGGAAAGAAGCACAGAATGAACTGGAAGAATGAAAGAAAAGTTAAAAAAGGAGCGGAGGGCAAGGAAAAGACCGGCCCGACCACCTGTCTCCCTCTCTCTCTGTCACTTTATTTCTTTTACTCCCCTTCTTACTCACAGGCAGACTTTGGGGAGGGGGTGTTCACTGGGCGTGTTTAGCGACAGACATGTTTTTGTTTTTGGAGAGAAAGTGTTGTATCAGCAGGATTTCAAGCTCACTGTCATCCACCAGCATCACTGACTCTGATTTCACTGCACTCAATGGGCGGGTAAACATATTTTATTGTGGTTTAAATGATTGTTGTGCTCCATTCTGTGAAATGACTGCAACCAAGAAGTAAGCAACATGTTGCAAGACTGTCAAAAAGGATTAATCCACAGAAAATGTGCTGATACGTTTGGAAATGAGACAGTGGGGTATGATTATGGACAGATGACAACTCAATAGGATCCAAATAAGCATTCTCCTGTCCCATTAATAGTAGTTGTTAGTCAGATACATACCTGTCCTGACTATAGACAGAGGAAAACTCTACTCAAGGAATTCTTCACCACCCAAATGATCATTTGTATATCAATCCCTCACTCTATGTTACCTTTCATTCTTGAAGAAACTTCATTTTCTCTTGCATGCCTCCACGGTGAACCAAGAAACAAAAAACTGAGAAATGTCTTGATGACTTTAAATAAATGTGGGCCACGTTTAACAACGGCAAAAGTATATCAAAATATCCGTTTATAAAGTCATATGCTCAATACTTACTATTACAAAAATTCACATAAAGATAATAATAATTATCAGCTGATGGTATAAACAGAGAACCTACATTTGTTACACAGAATCCCCACCATTAAGGTTTTTCTTTTCTTTCTTTTTCTTTTACAAAGGATTATCAATCGACTCTGCAGTTCTGCTCGTTACCATCTTTTAACTCAATGTTTTGGTTTTCAATTAGATTTTTAAACAACTAAGCACTAAACGGCAGATTGACACAGTTAGTGACTAGCTGGTGAACACAGTGGAGCATTTAGCCGCCAAAGATATTACCCTGAGGAGTTGGTGGACACCAAAACAAAGCTAAAAGGACACTCATCAGGTGGACAAAAATACAACTCCATATGAATGCAAATGTTGCTCTGCAAATAAGCAACGGTTTGCTAACAGGTTCACCATATATCTTTTATCAGGTGATAATATGAAAGTCCTCCTTAGAGGCCAAACTAAATCAATTACCGCAGCTTAGGTTTGGTTATATTCTGGCACATAACGAGCAGTGGAGGAAGTATTCTGACCTGTGTTAAAGTAAAAGTATTAGTTCCACAAGTAAAAGTCATGCATTGAAAATGTTTCTTAAGTAAAAGTATTAGATGAAATCAGGTAATTGTATTTGAAGTATTAAAAGTAAAATGCAGAGTGAAATGCAGGAAAATAGCCCCTGTGACTTATACTATTATATCAATAGATTATTATTTCTCATACATTAATGTCAGGGTGGTTTAACAGGATGTTACTGTTGTAGTTAGTTGAGGTGGAGCTCATCAAGGATTACAACTAATGATTAATAGACTGATGTTTGGTTAGTAACTATTCAGAAAAGAGTTACATTCCACCTATGCAGATAACATTAATAACAGATTTCTGTTACTAAAAATAAACAAGTTACAGTTGTGTAAAATAATGTCCCTGTTGTTGCCCATGCAGTTAAAGCATTGTATGATTTGATATCATCATATAAAGGAGTGGAGCACACAGGATATAAGTTATAACACCCTTATGAAGGAGGCCTCTGGCGTACAGGTGTGCCACAGTTCATTACTTATTGTAAACATATTTAAGCTCTGCACACCCACGCTGGTATTTTCAGTTAGGTGGAAGCTGGGTGTAGCTATGATGGGAAATAACAAAGTCCATTTACCAATAATAATAATAAGAGCACAAGTGTTCCAAGTGCAACACAACTAAAATACTTCTCCAAGTTCCTCTTTACGTGGCCGCAGGTTCCTGCAGCAATGCTAAAGGTTCCTCATACGTGTTCTCGTCCTAAATGAAAAACTTATTCAAACAAGCCGTTTGTATTACATTATTACCCCATCAGACAGCAATCATGTCAATACCGAGGCACTTTGAGGAAGTCATAGAGGATCTCACAATCTAAGCTGGCGTCATTGTACAGACGTTGAACAGGAGCCGTTATAGAATGAGGAATTCAGTGTTGCAATACCAATTAAAGTGCGTTTTACACATATCACAAGATGTTCAGTTAATCTTGTGTCTTACAGATTAAGTGTAACCCTTCAAATGAGGGGTGTAAGCATGGATATGAATATTTTATGAGCCGCGGAACAATGGCCTTTTGAATGGAGATGGAAGATAATCACGCAGACGCACTTGATTGCAGCTGCTGTAACATCGACGCACTAACAATATTTTACAGGATTTATGTGTGAAATACAAAAATCAGACAATACACACACACACAGGACTGTGACAGGTTGAAAAGGCCTGTTCACTATTTTAATAAAGTCATTTTTAAGTTTTCTGGACTCCCTTAAAAATTCTTCATCTGATTTTCTTTCGGTCATCTTTTCGGCAAAATTCCTCCAAAAAATGCCTTGTGTTGTCTGGCTCACTAAAGCAGGCTGCTCCAGACCAAGGAGCGAGGAAAGCCAAGGCACATGAAGAACCTATTAGGGGGCCTAGCTGCCAGCAGCAACCCTGGGAGGCCAGCCAACTCAGTGTGTGAACAATAGGGAACCCAGCTCAACAAAAACATCCTGCAAAAGTGAGAGACTGGGAGGGAGAGAGGAAAGGACAAGTGAGCAGCAAGCCAGAGAGCCCGATCGGTCTGCCACGGCATCAAAACACAGAGGGGGCTGGCGTTTAGAGGAGCTAACTTTCCTGGTGCTAAGTTTGTATGTGACAAATAAAATGCATCAGAACATTTGAGGTCAAAGATCAGGAAGCAAGTTTTACGGCTGATATAACAAAAAATCTTATTCCCTGAGAATTTAAATTCAGGATCAGACTGAAATGAAAACTCTCAAACCGCGACCGTTGTTTAAATCTAATTTCTAACCGTTCTTACTCAAACATCTGCAGTCAACTGCAGGTTGACACCCAGCAAATGTTACAACACGAACAGGTCTGACATGCAGGAAGATGTAGTGTAGTTTCGCTTTTCCCACGACCCTCCCATTGCTGCGCAATATCAGTTGCAAAGCAGCATTTCAATGAAACGGGGAGAACATGACTCAATGAGGTTTCATTTCAAATAAACGGGTGTTGAGACTCATGAGAAAAATGTAGCCATCATTATCTTGTGCTCACACTGTGCTGCAAGTACAGTGAAGAAGAAGAAAAGGATTGAAAATGTTCATTTTAAGGCTTCACTTAAAAACCACATCCACTTTTGTTGGTTAGCACAAAAATGCACACACTAAGCTGTGTTTCTTAACCGATTTTGCTGCAAATGAATCAGTGTGTTCCTTTTGTTTTTGACTCATGGTCAGCTCAAATGAAGTGAAAGTGGTGAACAGTTTATGCAACTATATTCAGGGCCATTTCATGAACTATCACAGGAGGCTTCAACGTACAAGTTTCACAGAAAAAGACATGAAAAATAAGAAGAAAATGTGTTTTTTTCCCCTCCAACAAAACAAGTCTTTTTCTCAGAAGCAGTGTTACACAGCTTATGGGAAGGGGTTAGTTAAGTGAAAGGAGCGACGATAATTTGAGGAAAAGAGTATAGATGATGAGTGAAAGACAAACTCAAGTGTGTGCAAAAAAGCAGGTTGTTAGCAGAGAGCTGAATTGCAGCGCAGAGCTTGGAAAGAGAGCACAAGAGAGGAGTGTGTGTTGGAAAGTTTTTGAGTGTGTGGGGGTAACATAAAACCAGCTCTCCCACAACACACACAGGGGAGGGGACCCTTCTTTAAACTGAGCCTACCCACAATGCACCGGGCTCTTTTATCCCGACAGTGAAAGGATGAGGCCAGATGAATGACAAAAGGAGAGAATGGGGATCTGGGTTGGGCCCGGCTTGGAAGACAGGGAGGGAGAAGAGAGAGAGGAGGGTAGGGGTGTGTTTCCCAAACCAACCTTTTCTATGAAAAATACAGGAGGAGGAGGAGGAGGAGGAGGAGGAGGAGGAGGAGGAGGGGGGAAACGTAGCTTTTTGCTTGGGAGATGAGGAAGAAATGTATGCATACACAGAGAGTTTGAGTTTAATGATTTCTTTACTGGCTTGTACACAAACGTACAAAAATAATACAGCACTCATCTCCACATGACATCACGTCATCATCACAGTGTTACAAACGTTCAAAAAATAAAAGAATACAAACAAAATCAAACATGATGGAACATCTGCATCACTCATGAAAAAAATCAGCAGTTTCCTCTTGCTTGAAATGAAGCAAGACCAGGAAACACAACTTGGTCCAAAGAAGTCAGCACTTTTTTTTTCTCTTTTAAAAAAAAAAAACCCATCTCACTCATGTACACCAATCCGGCGGCTGGCTCCTTACGTCATAAATGTTATGACCCTGGTAAGCCAAACAACCACACAACCGTGCAATTTTTAATCATGTTACAATGATCTTACCATCAAATGTATTATTCCCCTTTCAAAAAAAACAGGAAGACAGCACTTCAGAAAAGAAAGTGCCCCAAGATATCATCGTCATCATCATCATCATCATCATCATCATCATCATCATCATCAGCGTCGATATATATATATATATCCATATGTATATATACATACACCCAATCACAGAGATACACGCATCTTTGTAAAAAAAAACATCATGTTTTTTCCACAAAGTAACACACACATTAGGACATTATCACCTGGAGCATATATTTATACAATAGTATTTTGTTGTGTTTGTTTTTTTTTCTATTCAGAAAAATTTTAAATGTTGACACATAAAAGCCAACTTTTTAACAACAGTCATCAGTGCAATATTCAAACAAAAAAAAAACAGAAAAAAGAACATCAAGTTTAAGACAAGCGATGCATATTTAATTTGTTGCCTGATACCAATCTATACCTTGATGAAGTGGATCTATAATCGCTTCAGTTTACTTGTGGTTGTTCCAGGATTTAAAATGGGAAGTTTTAACAACAGCGGACACGAGGGCCCCTCATGAGAAGCACACAATCGCACAAACACACTTCAATTAAAAAAAACACACTCTCTTTCAGCAGCTTCTCATGTGGTGAACCAGCGCTGCTGTGAAGCAACTGTTGGCCATTTGAGCAGTAGGCTTTAAGAAAAAAACCACATCAACATTAACAACAACAAAAAAAGAAACATACAAGCAGCATTGATACAAATGTTAGGGTGCCATGACTTTCAAAATGCAGCAGGCAAGTTTATGAAACCAATTGTTTTCCTTTTCTGTGACATCCCGCAAAAGTCATGTGTTGTTTTTTTAGAAAGTCTTCATGTCCAACAGTATTAGGGTCCTGCTCAGTAGTAGTAACTATTCCAAAGCCTTGGCTCCAGCAGTTACCCCGTACAGACACTGGGGGCGCACAAGGCTCCGCATTTTTGTGCAATAGAACTCCCTGCATTTATAAGTCATGCGATACAATTCCATTTTTTTGTATGACTGAAAAAAAAACAAAAGACACAGGCTGATGAAAACAGAAAGAGAGAGGAAAGTGGAGGTTTATAGGGAAAACAATGGCAGTGTGTTTGAGAGACAGAGACTCCCGTGCAGAAAGGCAAAACGATGCATTGCTTGACAGAATTGGTTTGGTTGTAGTGTAAAATAAACTGTCCCGACTGAGGATGCAGGAATGGGTTCATTGCATCTTCTGTATTGAAGTCCATATGTCTGTTATAGGCTACAAAAAAAAACATACTGGCATGTGGATGATCACAGACAAATTGTGAATATCTCCTCAGACTCCAAACAAGGTTGCAGAGTGGTGAGAGAGCTGAACAACTTGAGAATACTTTATAGTCGAGGTAGCTGGCAAAAGGCAACCAAACAAAGTCCTTTTAATGGGGGGGGGGGGGGGGGGGGGGGGAGTCCTCTTGAGGATCAACAGGCTTTACCAGAGGAGTTTCTTGGGTGGGTGGCAGGTCTACCTCCACACGGGACAGTTTATACTACGAGTCTGAAGCAGCTTGAGTCACCCTCTTACACTTATAGATTTTTAAAGAAGAACCACAACATATACAAAAAAAAATGCATTTTCTCAATGTACCTTCATAAATAAAATTAAAAAAAACCCAGCCTGCTTTCACAGTGATGACTAGGATGTTAATAAAATACTGAAAGGAGATTATAAAGTGAATTCCAAATGTTTTTTGATACAAAGCGAAAGCAGCGGTTTTTTTTCTCTCTCTTAATAACACAATGACCATCGGTCGCAACTGGCCTGAAAAGTTGGACGCCAGCATGGCAAGATCTGCATGAAGAGCGCATTCAGCTACTGTCTCTTGTCTCTCTCAAAAACAAAACAAAGTAAAGCTATTGTGTACAGTACTTCACAACAATGATGGAGTCACTTGTTGTTACATAATGATTACACATCTGAAAGCGTGTTGGATAGCCATAATGCCGCTCTTTGAGTAGCCTAAAAATAAAAATAAATGAATCTATTAAAGAAAACAGACTTCTGGTAGCCAACAGAGGGCAACCCTTCTTCTCTTGTTCGTGTGTCTTCCCTTTCAAATATTCCAGCATGCAGCCATAGAGCATCAAGTGCCGTGTTTCATATAAAATAACTTAAAAGGGTTTTTTACAAGTGAACAATGAGGAGCAACCGCCCCCCCCCCCCCCCCACCTCCCCTCCATGAAGAAACTATTCAACTGTATAACTGGGAATGGGAGGTCATGGATAGAAAAAGAAACTGGGCCATCTGCACTCTGGAGTCCAAACACACACATGATATACACAGACACTGGCTTCTTTTATAGTGGACGACAAGATCTAGTATACACATTCAAGAGGAAAGCTTTCGTACCAACAAACTTACCGAAAATGGCGTGTTTTTCTTTTGTTAAAAGATTTGTGTTGTAGCGCTGTGTATGGAGCATGCGGTGCTTCGCTCAGGAGTGCAGAGAGGGCCCCGTTTGGTTTACAATGAGGGAAGATTATTGTGCAGGTCTATTTTTATTTCCTTTTTTTTTTCTTGAATTTTTTTTTTTCAATATAATTTGGCACAACTATGTAGATAATGGCAGTTTTTTTTAGTTCGCTTTTACAAGAGCCTGGCGGTTTTCCCGTGTGTTGCACTTTTTATTTTCCACTTGTTGTTATTTTCTTATTTTACCTGACAGCAGAGACAGATCACCGGGCGCCAGAGGAGTACTTGGCCTTGGTGATGAGGTATAACACAATGTCTTGGTGGCCCCCGAAGGCGGCGATGTGTAAAGCGCTCCACCCTTCCCTGTTGGCCAGCCGGATATCTGCACCAAACTTCACCAGCAGTTTTACCAGCTCCAGGTTGCCATCAATGACAGACTGGTGCAGGGCCGTCTGTCCTTCAGGTCCGAAGGAGTTGACGTTGAACTCGCAGTTTGTCATGTTCTGCAGCAAAGAGTGCAGCTCCTTGGTGTTGCCCTTCTTCACCGCCTCCTGGAAAACCCTCTGCGGCGCGGAGCAAGTCGACACATCCGCCTGGCTCATGGTTGCAGCTCACTGGAGGGTGGGGAACCAGTAATCCTGCCTGGGCTCTAAAACTGAGAATAATCGTTTTATCCCTGTTGAGCGTCTCTGGTCTGGTGATAATGCCACAGTTACACTGGATTATAACCAGTTATTAAGGCACTTTAAAGTACTAAAACAGGAAAAAAGATCACTGTGTATATCCCAAAAAGGACAAGAGAGGAAATAACACACTTGGTGTGCAAAAAATGTTAATATTTGAGAGATCATAAAATCCCTAAAGCATAAAAAGGAGCAATCCAGGGGTCTCTAGACGTAGTTCCCCCTCTGTAGCAGCAGCAGGTAGCTTATAGCAGGGGATGGAGAAGAGACACCTCCGACTTCACTTGGAGAAATTGGAAGTATGACCACTATCTCCACAGGGCAGCCTCCGCAGGTTTTCCTTGAACGCTCCGACCTGATTCCCGGCTACACGTCCCGGTTATGTGTCGCTGCTCATGTGGCCAGGATGTCTGGGAAAGACAAGAAAAAACAAGAAAAGTCCTCATGAATCCCGATTCCTCACCAACAGACTGCGAGAGAGAAACCCCACATTCCGCCACATCCAAGAGTGCGAGAGGAGACCTCCGTGCGCACACGTTTACGCACGGTAACACTGCTTGATTTTTGTCACTAAACATGTCACGAAATGTAATCCGCTGCAGATTTGTGACTTACCTGTGACAGATGGACGGGTCCGTAGCGACGAAAACGATACAAATCCACCGTGTGGCCCGGTCTGTGTCCTCCGCGCGGTCCGTGTGAGTCTCTGCCCTGCGCTGCGCTCTGGGGGAATATTTTACGCGTCCTCTATTTGCATGACAATGCCATCCCAAAGAATCAACTGTGGAGGAATGGGCGGAAACCCGGGGAGGTTATAGGCTGCCGGCTCGGTTAGGGGGAGGGATCAGGGCCCTGTGAATCTGCTGGGAGGAGGCGTGGTCTTCCGAGGAGGGAGCCCAACGTTGCTGCTGCAGAAATATTAAACAAGCCGCCCGCAGCAATGGTGAGCTCCATATCCGATCTCCTGTAGCCGACCCCAGGAAGCGGACTGAAAGCCAGAGGCATGGTGCTGCCAGAGCTGTAAACTGCTGAGAAAGCGGGCACGTTGTAAAGGATCATCCGCTGGATAAACATCAACAGGAACTCGACACAAAAAGTCAATCAAGCCTCTTCACGTCTCATGACAGCGACAGCATCGGAGAGGATTTTATTCATGAAAACACTGAAAATAAAATAAAATAGCCATTTTATTAAAAAAATAACTTATTCACGTTGATGAGATAACTTTACACAATATTAATGTGTAATATTAAGAAAAAACAGTTGTATTATGTCACTTCAATCTCTCCTGAGATTGAGATCATATTTAACTTCTTAAAAGGGAAAATAAGTATTCATTGGCTCGTGGACTCCACATAATATTAGTAGAAATGGTTTATTATGATGTCTTTTTTTTTTTTTTTTAATTAAGAAAAGATGCATCTGGACTCATTAACACCTTTTCATGATAAATGGGGGCAGAAAAGATGCTGATGATAACATACTATCCAGAGGGTGGGGTTTATGTGCTGCTGTTGGAGATATACGTGACTTTCTCTGCAGTGTCACCCTGAGCCGAATGACTGACTGTCGGTGAACACAACAGGGGAAGTGTGCACAAAATATAAAATAAAAATGAGCCCAATTCTGGTGCTCCAGTATGTGCTCTTCTTGTGCGTAAAGGGTATTTCAAATCCAAAGGTTATCCGTGCATTTAAAGTTAAAATAAATAGTCTTAATCTCCATATGGTTAACGTTTAAGAGATACATAAAAGTTGTTTTTTAACAGTGGCTGCCTCAAGTGTGAAAGCATCTAAAACCTCAGAAATCCTGTGTGTCCTTCCAAGACAGTGATTACCTCCGAACCAAATGGTAACGACAGTAAAGTAGAAACCCCAACTGCTCCATCTCAAAACACCCCTGAGGAGAAGATTATAAATGGCTGTTTGAATCATAAACTGCGGATATATTCCAGTTGTTTTAGACTGTGGGACTTCGAATAACAAAAGCCCCTGCGCTACTTCCTTTTTGCAAGTGAAAGAGGTGACGCTGTGCGCAGATTGACACGCCGCTCAGCTTCCCCCACCACCGTGGGAACTGGGTGCCTATGTGTGTGTGTGTGTGTGTGTGTGTGTGTGTGTGTGTGTGTGTGTGTGTGTGTGTGTGTGAGAAAGACAGGGTGAAGGTGCTGCGAGATATTGATAGATAGACTGAGGGTTTGACAGAAAGAATGCATGTGAAAGTGAGAGAGCTGCATAGATAGAAGTACATCTCAGCCTCCCTCAAGGCCGTTTGCTCCGTTTGGCGGCCCATACTTTAGCTCATCTGTGTAACACTTTATAAACCGCTCTGATGGTTTGGTGGCTTTCACACTGTCCTCGTTTTCCCACACTTTGAACTGTACATTTGGCGCACGTCTGTGGCCGCATCTGTCTACAAGAGTGTGTGTGCATCTGTGCGTCAGCGTGGGAGAGACAGTAACACAGATCCCACATATAAAGGTCACAACCTGTTTTATTTTAATCAACAACAAAAAAAATCGTACTAACACTCATACAATTTAGTCGACTAAGCGATTAGTTGATTTAATAACAGATCTGTAAAACTGAGTTTCTCCCCAAAGAATAACACAAAAGCTCCATTTTAAATATTTATTAGGTTTCTTGAAGCAATTCAACATGAAAAACGCATAAAAAACAACTAATGGACTAAATAAATCTCAGTCTGGGACCAAAACGCCCAGTTTATGGACTAATGGACTAAGAGGGGGCAGCCCTGATTATTTCCTATATAAACATATTTGGAGTGCATTATCATGCTCATGGTTAATGTTTGTTTCAGACTTTAGTTGACAAGTGTCTATTAAATTGTGGCACCTGAAACACAGTCGACATAAACAGGTCAACCACACAGATAAATTATTAAACCACAGGTAACCTAGAGACCGAAGTTATGTTACCACAAAAAACTAGCTTGAATGACTTCAATCAATCTTAAAAAAGGATATATTAAACAGTATGTAGAAATTTTGCAATATTTATTTGGTGGCGATGCAGCACTCCAGTGTCCCAGTATAGAAAATAACAGATTTTCACCTTGTTCATTATTTCTTATAGGAGCTCGTCATCGTACAGCGTCACTTCCTAATCAAAATCTGTGGTCTTTTTTATTTAAAGAAGGACAAAGTGATCATGTAAATCCTGGATTGCTTGTATCCATTGTTTGCTAGGTTTAAACTACGGTCACAAGCTAAGCTAAGCATGATCCACTTTTGTAAAGTTTGTTAGTAGTTTCAGGATAGAGCGCGTTGTATCCTGTACAGACTGTAAACCCTTTGATGGAAATCTGGGATTTTGGACTTTAACCTATTGTAAGGTGAGTGAACTGGTAATGTAACAGTATTGTTGCTACATGTGCCAGTTAACATACCACGCACGCTGATCTAACCCTGGTTTAACTGTTGGTCTGAACTTGGTTTAAACCCAGTACACAATGGAATTTAACCAAACACCTGCCAGCCAATCAGAAACACGTATTTCTGCAGTATAATCTGAGATGTTTGTCATAGATTTGTTAAAATTAAGATCCTCGACTTTAGGATTTAAATGATGGACAATAGGTAACAAAAAAACTGTTTGTGTAAATGTATTTGTTTTGCACACTTTTAGGTGCATCTGCAGGTGACTATGTGTTGTTTGTTCCTCTGCAACAAGTGGCCCACAGCTGCAAATGCTTAAACAAAGACTGAGGCTCTGACTCACTGCTAGAAATGTGGTGAATACCTACCTCAGACCTTTTGGTGCAGGCTACAAACACAGATGTGTGTTCCTCTATCTACAGTCCTCATATGACACATCATTGACCTGCACGGGCATACAGGAGTCTAGTTCAAACCTCTCACAGTACAAAAGGAAATGTACAACGGTTGTGTGTTATGGTTCATTCTTCAGATTTGGTATTTTCAGGATCACTAAGTGTATATGTGGGTTTTTTTTCCACAGGATTACTGAATGGTGCAGAACATCTTCTGGAAAATCAGGAACATCTGTCGGCTATCAGAGCTTTGGCTGCAGTGCGTCTGGACACTTGGAAAACATTTGCACAGACCACAGGAGCCAAAAGTTTCTCCGATTGGATGAGTTTCTCCCCCAAACTCTGTGGCATTTGCTCTCCTCTCTGTGACCCCCCACCACTCCGCTCCTGAGTCTAATGTGTGTCTGGGAAGCAGCCAAGAGCAGATACAATCATGAGGCTGTTGTGCACTTCAAGTAGTGATGAAATACTTTAAACAATTATTTTTACAATGTCTGATTTTCTCTTTGACAAGTCAAATTATTAACACAGCTGTCTAAAGGCTTACATTCAGTTTAACACGGCTGTGTACAGGCGCAAGCCAAACAGTCACCATTTGCAATAATCGATCTCCAAATATCGTCTCGCCAGCCTTTAGTGAGAACAGTCAGTTTTAGTGCAGTCAGTTCTGGTCACACAAAGATAACACAAGTCTATTCTGGTTCTATTATTGCAGCCATATCTCTGTTCTATTGCTGTGTGTTGATAAACAAGACGTGTTTTTTTTCCCAGCGTTGTAGAGAGAACCCAGAGTCGTGCAGTGTTGTAAACGGAGCGCCGGACAGATCGGTGCGCTGTGCCGAGTTTTGGCGCCGAGACTCGGGGCAGCCGGGGCCAGACGAGACGGGAGGAGCCTGTTGTGCGCATGCATGTCGCTGAAGAGTCCAGATCGGAAAACGCACACACTGGGATACACGAAGGAAAAACTGTCATGTAAAAATGTCGATTTAAAAAAAAAAAATCATTACGCTTTACATTCATGCCAGAAAGCATGTTGAGAAAGAGAGCGAGAGAGAGAGAGGTGACGTTTTACCGGGAGAGGGAGGGCCTTCTGAATCCAATTCATTCCGGGCACCACGTGTCCTAAGAGCGTGGGAAAGAGGCGAGCTTTTCTTCCCAGCAAAGAAAGAGCAAGGATCAAATAACACGGTGCTGCAGCAGAAAGCTCGCGCTCTGCGCAGAGGCAGGGGCTGCGACCACCCGGACAAGGACGGGACAAGACACACAGAGAGGGGCTTATTTGAGAGCTAGGGTGTCGACTTCACTTAAATAGCAATACAAATACTTCAGGGTAAATTAATGTTACTGTAGTTATTATACAGTCTTTAAAAGAGAGAGAGAGAGAGAGAGAGAGAGAGAGAGAGAGAGAGAGAGAGAGAGAGAGAAAGAAGCGCAAGGCAACGTGCCAATGTTTTTGTATTCCTGGATGCATGTTTGAGAAGAAACCTGTTATGAAGACGTTTTGTTCAACACTCATTTTGCGGGTGATTCCCCCCTATAATGTCAGAATCAGGCTCTGCAGGTGGATGTCAACGGCAACATCACTCATGCATGCAGTTTAACAGCAACCTTTTTCAAGTTGAGATAACTTAATATAACATTTGGAAATACGTTTCCCTTATCTAAATGTATGAATGTAGAATAAATGAAACGATGAATGATTTTCAAAGTCAGGTGTTTCTTAGGCATTTCTCTGTATTTCTTGCTTAGTTAGAGAGAGAGGTACCAACGTTGGTGAAATGCCAAATATTACACACCTCTAAAATTCACAACCGGGATTATCCTAAATATCTTAAACAAAAAACATTTAGGAATAACTAATATACATATCTTATAATTGCAGGATGCTCTGCTTGAGAAGCTGTAAATCATGTCTGAGACAGTAATCCACATGATCTCCTTTGTCCAGGACAGATTCTGGTTGTAGCCTAATATGTTAGATTTACCTCCGACATATGAGCCGCAGGTTCAGATCCGGCTCACCCAGCACTCACAACAATGGACAGTGAGCTTCACGTTCACAGCCATAGACACCCACTTTTGTAACATCATTCTTCAGAAGCGACAATACTTATGTCCCTTCGAGATCACTGTTATTGATGGGGTAACAGTACTTAGTGAACCTAAGGTTATGCACTTGGTAAATGGCGTTACATTATGTACATGTGGAGGTCCAGACCTGTGATGTTGAAAAATGTCCTCCGCTTCGAAATTACCTTGGAAAGTAAGAACATTTGGTTATATAACACCTCATTCCAAAGTCATTTCTATTTCCACTGCTTGCTGTGGATTAAGATTGGGCAGCAGCTCAGCTCCCTGCAAACTAACAGCTTGTAAAGTTAGTGATCCAAGAATCTTTATCCTTCACACATGTGGTTATTCATGATATGGTAATCAGGTTTTAGACAGCGTGTTCTGGAGAAAAGCTTTCACCTTAAACGTCCCGAGGAAATGTTATTCATTGTCCAGTGTTACCGAATCACCCGGAGGTTCAAATCTGACTAGATGTGTCAAGATAAATCATTTTTATAGGACGATATATTGTCCCAGAAATAATTGCCATAAACAATATTATTGTCATTTTGAAAAATAATTTTATGCCACTGATATAATTATACTATAATAGCATAATAATGCAACTTTTAATGCTTAAGAGCTCAGATATTGGAATGGGCTAAAAATATTTAAATAACCTAAATAAATAAAACAAATAAACTAAAAGCACGCAATCAAAACAATAAATATAATTGACTCCCGGGCTCTGTTGTCAAAAAGTGTGGCTGTCTGACAGTGTAGCAGTGTCAATCATGCATGTAAACACAACGGGCAATATTGAGGTCAGCAAAAATGATCGAGGTCATGTCCATATATCGTACGATAAGTCGATATTGTAATTATCGTGACAGGCCGATCTCTGACTTCCTACAGCGGCCGCTGTGATTCAAACACACTGGAAACACATTCACCTCAGTGATTCACAGTATGACCTGTCTTTGGAAATCCCTGTGGCTTTTTTTGATGCAAGTTAAGCGATCAATTAAATAAAGTGCACATCTGGCTGCGGTTAGGGTTTCTTAAGATTTTACGAGCGTAAAAAGATTTGAACTCAGCAGTCTCAAAAAACTCCCAGACAATGCACTCGTTTAGAAAACACCAGAACATCTTTCATTGCAGAATCTTTCACATTAGATCTCTTATAAAAAACACTCTTTTGGGCAATCTGACTTTTGGAAATCTCACAAATCCAGTGTGGGGTTTCAGAGGCAGAAGGAAAGGTATGAGAAAATATGAAGGGATTGAGGCGGTGTGTGTGTTGGGTTACTCTGTGACCCATGTGCTCTTCAGCCTCGGGGCAGGAAACCCCCACACTGTTAGTGTTACACCTGACAGACATCGGTGAGGCTTAGAGGATCTCATCAATCTGTCCACTCTTAGTCCTTTACCATCTGTTATGAGAATTATGAAAAACATAAAAAAAAAATACTTGTCCACCTACAGAAATAAATTCTGACTGCACACAGATTATTAAATGAAATGAAAAGCACTTTATTAATACATATTCAGCTTCCAGCTAAACAAGTAAAAATTCTACAGATGAAATGACAGGAAAATGAAAATGTACAGTACGACTGCTACGAAGTCCAAAGAACTGAGTCCTGTCATCATGTAACTGCTGCTTTTCAAATTAAAACAATGATCAAAGTTTTAAAATGTGTTAAACGAAACTAAACTTAACAAAGCGCTTTATAGTTTGATGATATAAATCCCTGGTGAGGGAAAGTTCTTCCAAATTATCTCAAATACGATCCAAAACATAAATCATCACAAATGCGGAAGAACAGAAAATACAATCAAATTTAAAACGCGATCGCAGCGCTAACCGTCTTTGGTTCGCTGAGTTTTAAACTCTTATAAACGCAATAGTTTTAAAACTGTTGAAACTATACACATGCGTTTTTATGGTATGACTGTTAAATTTGAATATGAGTCGATTCTCAATTACAAAATAAAACTGAAATATACGAGGCAATTAAATTGGATTTCACGGCAGCCAGGTTTTAAAAGAGTAAAATATTATTTTGGATGTTTTTGAGCGTCAGGTAAAGTCAGTGCTTCTGTGCCGCTGCAGCTGGTTCAGTGTCCTCGTCTGTTACGTGTAAGATGTCCTGAAACATGGAGAGGACGCGGCCAAAGTGAGAGCCTTCCCAGAACACCTTGCCACATCTGGTGCAGACATAGAAGAGCGGTATCCTCGGCAGGAGAGCAGGGGGCACGGTGTGGAGCTGTACGGGTGCCCCCCCGGGAAAGGTCAGGGTGTCGGGGTCCAGCTCTGAGAGGGGGGCCCATTGACACTGAACATACCTGGGGATTTCAGGGGTCACACTGGGGGTCAGAATGTCATCGAGCGTCTCCTCTTCCTGTTGTTGTGTGTGGTCAGTGTTGTCCTGCAGAAATCCTACAAACAAAATACCAACAATATTTAATGTCTAAGCCAATTAGTCATTTTTTAATGCTTTAATAATGTTAAAGGACTTATTTTCAAGAATCTTATGAGCTCATCTCTAAACACAAGACTTTAAATGGGGCTTTTGCAAGATTCTTTGTGTAGAAACTCCGTTTTAGACAGTCGTCTAATTGTTGCAACTCTTTTAGCCACATATCAACTCCAAAACTACACTAAACAGAAGACGTAAGAAGTAATGTTATGTAGATACATCCTTATATATATATATTCTACTCAGTAATTCCTACTCGATGCCTCGTGGTTCGACTGACCTTTCTGTTTCAGCATCCTGACCATGTCCTTCCTGGGCACCGCCGCGTATTGATCGCTGTTACACGCCTGGACAAACAGATACAGCAGCAGGGTTAAGAGAAGTGTTTTCACTCATAAAAAAAGGCCTTGAGGAGACGAATAAGAGGAAATATGTTACATATATTGCAGCCTATTGAGATATAGATTAGTATGATCACGTTATAGTCACAGGCAGCTCCCATGTGCCCACATACACACAGACCCAGTGTACGACACAGGATGTTGAACAAGTCTGTATTCAACACAGTTCTATATTCACATTGTAATAGTGACTGGCACATGTGGTTCCGTGTTCACACAAAGCCAGCATCTGAAGCTCGAGATACTGCAAAGGCCGGTCTATGCTTGAAACAAA
This sequence comes from Cottoperca gobio, assembly GCF_900634415.1. NCBI lineage: Eukaryota > Metazoa > Chordata > Actinopteri > Perciformes > Bovichtidae > Cottoperca > Cottoperca gobio. The sequence goes on from NC_041366.1 coordinate 11,113,400, forward strand.
CTATTGGTACAACATCTGAAGGCAAAGGTGTGTATTCGCTGTTCAAAATGGCACCACCCTGCGGGCAAGGTGAAAATCCTGCCGCCACAGAGAGGAGGGAGTCGTGATGACATCGTTCAAATGGGGAAAACAGCGCACATTTTTAGGCATACATGGTGTTGCACTTGTTTGTGCATGTGAAAAGTGAGATAATTAGTAGAGCTTAAGAGTGATATCAAAACCCTGCCTACTGTCTCACTTCTGCACATTTGACTCATTGTTCAGTCATGTGGGCGCAGGGCTGGGCGATATGGCCAAAATCTTCCATCCTGTCATTTCATATCTCGAAAACAATATCACAATATAGCCTATTTTCATATTCTCCTGTGTGAACTTGACAAATGAAAAGCACTGAGGATTTTCTCATTTAATTAAGAACTTTAGTTCCAGCTACACACAGACTATGTTTTCATGCATGCACACAAAACACAGAGTCATCGCATTAGACGACAATAGTTTGATTTGACTGGAGTCCAGTTTGTTAATCGCATTGAACTGAGAGATAATGGTTGGTAACTGGTATTATCAATTTAAATGACCTTATTGAAAACTGACATTTTTCCTGAGCTTTGGTGTGAAAGGGGCTAATTGTTACAGAAAGATCAGGTGTGTGTAGAGAGAGCGTTTACGCCTCAGTAGCGTTCACATGTCCATGCGGTCCTGACTTTCCATGGTAAAGGTCTCTCTGGTGGCACATTAGTGACCTTGTTTGCCGGCCCCTAACGTGGACACACACACTCGTCTGTAAGCCGTCCTGACAGCATGTCAGTGCTAAAAGCCTTGTCAACACACCTGAGGCTCCACCCAGCAAACAGCATTCCACTTAGAGGTGGGCTGTAAATCACACCACACTCGCAGACCTCACAAAGCATGATCCCTAAAGCCAGTTTGCCTCTGTTTATCCAGAAAAACTTTAATGAAGACTGCAAATCAGGAGCATAACACCCACCGGACGTGACAGTACGTCCGCTGCTCTGTGTGCACATGCAGAGCGCTGTTTGCCTCTGTGGTAACTGAGGTCGGGACGGGAGAAAGCGGCTAGACAGTGGAGGTGTGGGAAAAGCAGAGGTGTCATCTCCTGACTCGTCTGTGGGAATAAAGCTCATCTCTACCACAGTACACTCTCTTTTCTCCTCTTTGTATTCTGCCTTGCACACAAATTCACGACACTTTGCACAGGCTACACTACAGTGCGCAGAGACCGCATGCATACAAGTGCTCGCAGTGCGTACACATGGCTCACACATAGGAAAACAGACCCAGCTATTTGCTCAGCTCAAAGTTTCCCAGAGTAGAGCAAGCCAGAACCTGCTCTGAACTCTCAAGGCTAAGCCATGGACGGGCAGGCACACACGCACACTGTCTCACACACACGCACACCATCTCACACACACCGTCTCACACACACACCACACACCTGGATGGAAATAATTCTGATTAATCAAAACACAACTACTTAAAAATGCAAAGACCTGTAGAGATATTAAGTCTAGAAGAAAGAAACATTTAGAAAATACACAATGACACATGTTGCAGTGATATTACATCATAGCAGAGGTGTAGATTTGAGTCACTAATTTGATGACTTTAGGCTTGGGTTGACAGAATAAAAAAAGACTTGCAACTTGACTTAACCAGCAATGACTCGACACCTCACTTGGACTTGAGCCTATTTACTTGAAAATACTTGATACCTAAGTCCAAAGTTTGCCACAAATCATTTCATTTCCCTTCATCTACTTTGTTTGAAGCGACAGCATCCAACCAAGTTGCGAGAGAAAACCATGAAGAACTAACGCTACGCTACTGAGCGGCAGTTGAAAAGAAATCACACCAAAGATCATTTTGTTCACTTACGGAAACAAAAAACTAATTGCAGTAGGCAAAACGTTCATAACATTTGATGAAGAGCGCATGATGACTTGAGAATTACCTTGTGACTTGCAAAACAGTGACTCGGTCCTACCTCTGCATCATAGTGACATTAACAGATGCAGCAGTCGGGGCTTTAAGTGCATTAATGGTTCTCAAGGAAATGGACATGAGAAAACGCGCTTGATCAAAGTGGTGAGGTCTTGCGTTGCCGTATATTTTAATGAACACAGATGGTAGCTCTGTGCCTTCATGCAAGATTTGAAGCCCTGCTGATTTCTGTGATTTGTTCTGTTTTTGGCTTGCAGCAGGACATGGAGACTCGATTTTTTCCAAAGCACCACTGGAGTTCTCAGGCACGCAGTTGTCACAGAAAGCCTAAGAAGCACAAACGTAGGAAGGTGCGCTCTCTGCAGCTCCTGCATGTCTAGCGACACCGAAAGCATTACACTGACAGTGTTCTCAAACCATGCATAGTTTGGCGTGTTTGCACAGGCAACATATCATGTTTGTGATAATCAAGAAGCACGACATGTGGCTTCAGTCACCGCAGTCTGTTGGCTGGACCTTTTAATGAACTGATGCAACCAGTTCACACTGCCATTGATTGCCATCTTCTCTAACCGCAATTCACAAGCTTTTCCCTAGGCCTAGGGCACTGAATGTACCAACCAAGTTCAGTTTAACAGCAACAAATGATATATCAATACTGGCATTAAGTCAATGTTCTCACCCTGGCTTCTTCTTGCAAGTTAATGTCACAGAAGGAACTTAAAGATCAAAAGGGGCCTTCAAAAATGAAATCCCCAAACATAAATAAAACAGTCTTTCTTGTTTTTATTCAACTCCATAACGTTTTAGGCAGTTGCTACATTGCTGCATGTCTGTCTTTTGTTCTTTCTGCGTTTTTCAGGGAACCTCCTGAATTCTCACACTCCGTGTGGCCGCGCCACTGAAAGAATGCTCCTTGCCGTGACAACAAAGGCTATCTAAAGTGTGATACTGTGTTTCAAAGGATGGGAGGTGGTGGAAAAAAAAGAGGAGAAAGGGGGATAGTGGAGAGGAGGTAGGAAAGAGAGGGAGGGAAGGGGGTTTTCCCTAACGTTCTCAAACACACACACACACACACACTGCACTGGCTCTGTCGGCAGCTCCCATGGGAAAATCCTAAAGCAATCTCAAAAGGCGGTGCTTTCTAGGGCCGATTTAGGTCACATGGTCAGAGCAGCCAATTGGGCTCTAGTGATTTGATTCAAATTGTGGTAAATCAGGTAAGGGGCAGCGTGAGAACAGGAGAGAAGAAGAGCGAGACGGGAGGAAGAACTGCTCCCTTTGAAAATGTTGTCTTTTCCTTTTCAATGTGAATTTCAAGTCCAAGTAAAAGGTTAAAAATACTTCATTCTACTTTCCAAGGTTGCTGTGGTCTAAAACATATATACAGTATATACGAAAAGAACAGCTTTTTATAGAAACTACAGTATCCCTTCCAAAGAAGGAAACATGAAACACCCGGCCCTGGACATTCACTGTTTGTTCCCATCACCCCATGTCTGGGATACTCTGCCATATTTAGTTCCCCGTCAGTCTGTCAGGCAGATATAACATTTTTTATTGCCACTGTGATGATGATGTAGGTCCATTGTAAGTGGGATGGCAAAGCTGAACTGGAAAAAGCAGCCTCATACAACAGTAAAAATGATGAGTAAGGAGCTGAAAGCATTACCTTTTTCTCCACTTTCCCACACAGTCCCAAGGTCATGCTAGGTGACTTGGAAACCTTCCAACAGCGATCGACAATCTCACACATGGATTTTTTTTTTACTGACAGATGCAAACTGCGGAAAAGTGACGCGTTTGAATTTTGTTTGGCTGGGCAGAAGGAAAGAGTGGAAACATGTTGCTTCATTTAGCACTCTTCCACTGAAAAATCTGACATCGTTTCAGTTTGAATCATTAAATCAAGATATCTTTGAGTGGAGAATAAAGCCTGGATACCACTGGTCAGTCTGCAATGTAATATCTTTAATATAAAAATGAAAGCGGGAATCTTGTGGTTCAGTAGCTGCACCATCTTATTATGGGTTTGAACTGAAAATGTTGTGCTCTAATGCTTTTTTTTATCCCTGCAAACAACAACTAAAAGGCAAAAAAACTAATATATTCCTTACATTAGCTTACAAGACACCATTATATTTTAAAATGCATCAGAATAAAGGTGAAGTTAGACATTTGCAACCACTTCTCATGTTGAAAAACTACTTAAAAACTAAACAAAAACTTAAAAATGGCTGAATGGCCACATTGTTCATCTGAATCTCCCCAAAACACAAGTTACTTAAAAAATAAGTAACGTTTTGTTTTTTTTACTATACGTACGGAGATACGGGATTCCAGAAATAAAAAAATCTTACTTGTGTTTTCAAATCTTATAACTCTCTTATTACGATTATTCTTGTACAATATGTGCATTTTGTTTAAGTAGTTTGGTACATCTTTTTAAGAATATATTCTTCCTGTATATACTGTATCTACACACCTGGAGTAGGGGTCACTTTCCTGCTGCAGCAGGAGCGTGAGGGAAATACTGCGGTGACCTACTAAATGTACTTTCCCACAGTATCCTGAGGGTATCTGGCCAGTGTCTCAGCCCGACAGTCTGAGGTAATTACTAGCTCTGTTAACTAACCATTACCACCTGACAGCAACCTGAACTTGGACCACAGCAGAGCCTGTCTGGGCTTGACATCACACACACCTTCCTCTGACTCACGCAACATACACACTCGCACATACTTTGCATGCAGAAGATGTAAAATCTCTCTCTCTCTCTCTCTCTCTCTCTCTCTCTCTCTCTCTCTCTCTCTCTCTCTCTCTCTCTCTCTCTCTCTCTCTCTCTCTCTCTCTCTCTCTCTCTCACACACTCACACTCACACATTTCCCTGACTCATGCAACATGCACACTCGCACATACTTTGCATGCAGAAGATGTAAAATCTCTCTCTCTCTCTCTCTTTTTATTTTGTGCATATTTGGTTCCGATATCACAAGTCCAGTGAACGTGTTTTCAAATCACCCAAAACAGATGTGCTATGGTCAGGTTGCTTTATTATTTCAACACTGCTTAATTGCTCCTTGTGCTTTACTCAGTCAATTCTCTGAGGGTTAAGGGGGTTGTGACCTCGTCTGCCAACATCCATTTTTATATTGGTTATAATGTGATAGAATACATTCCCTGACTTTTCTCTTCTTTCACTTTATATTCCAAAGAAATATCTTTTACCCAATAGAAAGTGATTTCTGCTTAAATCTCTTCTCACTCAAATCATTTCGACGGCATATTAGGGCCATTGTAGGTTACATTTTTTGTTATAATTACAGTGCCAGGGGAGGGGGGTATAAATCACAACAGACGCCAACAAAAAAACTAAACATTGAAGCTATTGCATATTTGAATTTTTCAGAAATCTGTTAACAGAAATCTCCATAGTTTTGTATTAATTTGACTGCTAAAAAAACAAACAAATGTAAAATGATATTCTAGTTAATACATTAGGTTATGGCCGGTAACATTACACGTGAAATGTATTATATTGATTGTTTCCATTAATATTATACATCAGGAGTTGTACCAGGTCATTAGTAGCAACACAACATGACTTCATACCTCTGCCCTTAAGAACATGTGGAGAAACCTTTCTAATGCTATGCAAGGCTTAGTCTGATAACTCTTGCTCAATCCTTTTTGTTTCTTTCTCTTGTCAACTTTGTTTTCCACTTTCGACCATTTTCTCACCCTCCACTTGGCCTCAACATTTCTGCCTATTCTTCCCTCCCTCAGTCCCTCTTTATTGGAGCTCACTAAAAGCGGTAATGAAGAAGATAATGGTCTAGAGTCTAGCAGATAACAGTCTAGCCGTCACACAAATAGCACTAATGCTTTCCCTTGGCTTGGCAGTTCATTCTGTTTTTCACCCACTCAACCTTCAACCTCAACCTCTCTCTCTCTCTCCTTCTCTCTCCTTCTCTCTCCTTCTCGCCAACTGAGACCTATGTCTTCTCTCTTGTTCGGTGTCTTGCTTGAAGCTCCATCTACCCCCTTCCAGCGTCCCCTTCAATCTCCCTCTCTCCTTCTCTGTAGTTGTCTCTCACCTCTAACCTCGCTCTTTCTCTCCATCTCCTCTTTTTTTCTCGCTCTTCAGGCGCCAGATAGCTGGAGCCGGTCTAAGCCAAACAGCTGAGGAAAAAGGCGTACTGAAAAGGTCCGTTGACAATGCTGCTCACCGGGCAGTAGGGTTTTGAAGAGGGATAAAAACAGCTAATCTCAAAAACATAAAAAGATGGATTAAACCGCCAGCCAGCTTCTATTGATATGTTGCTTTTTTGTATTATGGGTTAAAACAGCCAGACTAAACATTCAAAGTTGGGGGGGCAATGCGAGAGGTGGCACATGACATTCAACACTTGCCCTATACTGTGCCTTTCAATTGTAGGAGTTAATTCCCATGTCAGTGCTGGGTTGGGTTGGGTTGGGTCACAACTGGAAATTGCTCTTCGCTTCAGATGGAGCAGATCGGCCAAAGGTGAAATAATTAGTCCGATAACTGATTTGACAGAAACTTAATCTGAAACCTTTTAAGATCTTGATTAATCTTCATTTATGAAGCAAAACTGCCAAATGTTTCGTAGATAGACAGTAGCTCCTCAACTGTGAGGATGATCTGAATATAAACACAACATAAACTGAATATCTTTGGGTGTTGGACAACACAATTGTCAAATTTATAGATGTGATGATTGATCGATTACTGGAGAAAATAAACAGCAGATATAGTGATTATGACAATAATGGTTAGGTGCAGCCCTCATCACATGAAACGTGCCAGGGATCCCGGAAATCTTTACGGATCAGAGATGTGTCTCATTGATGTTTCTCATTGATGTATGAGCCAAAGAGAAACTGTTCCAAAAGTAAGAACAAATGTTTCACTTCAACATTTGTAATAACTCAAATTAAGAATGGGTAATATGATGATATATATCGTCAAAACAATATAAAGATCTTCATCGTATATATTTTGCTTCTATCGCGTTACAGGTTATGCCTATATTGAAACGGTTATGGTCATGTTATTTAATTCACACAGGAGAATACAAAAATAGGCTTTAGCATGCGGTTATTTCATATAGAGTATTTATTTATTGAATTACCAGAAAACATGCCCATATCGTGATATTTAATATTTGAGATATGACATATCGTGCTAGAAGATTTAGGACCAAGATTAATCATTGGTAACATTTGTTAACATCACTAAGGGTTCAAATCCAAACAGCAAATGCTGTTATATATAGTCATTTAAATAAATCCCTAAATGAGAAATCAGCATTTTGTTACAGAAGTTAGCACATCGGGACTTTGACTTTCTATTAATTCTGACAGCAAGTCCAAGTGTTGTGAGTGTAAAAATAAACTCCACTTAAGCACTTTGTGGTTCGACCCTGAGAAATCAGAAATAATCCGAGTATGTAGATTCATACATTGTTCTCACAACTTTAACAAGGTTAAACTGAAAACAGAAAACTTCATAAAAGGTTGGGGAAACCCTGGGATCCCTCTTTTCATTTGGAAACCACAATTGTTGAGGAGACAAATGGTGGGATTTGCTGTTATATGTATATCTCTTTGAGGCAAACATGGGGATCCAAATGTTGCACCCACCCCATTGGCCTATGCAGTGTGACTTTTACACACACTCACACATATAAACTGTGTAAATATGCTAATGCTTCCCGTGCCTTCAACCCGATGTTGTAATGACATCCACAGCTTTCCTCGACATGCGCTAACAGTTCTCAAACTGTCAGTACACCCACACACACCAAACTGAAATTCTACCCACTCAACCTGAATCCATCAAACTGAACTACATCTGCACACAGAAACACAGACAGACAGACAGACAGACAGACAGACAGACAGACAGACAGACAGACAGACAGACAGACAGACAGACCCGTCATGGGAGAGCCACCGGCAGATTCCTTTGCTCAACGTTTATCGCTGCTGCCGCATATTTCTTCCGGCAGCCCCCCTCTACAGCCCTTCTCTATCTTTTCCTTTTTTCTTCTCATCTCTTCCCTGATGTAAAGGCACGCAGGGAATGTTATTGTAATGCAGAGTGATTCATCCAGGACTGTAAATATTGACAGTGGTGACGGTGGTGAATGCCTCTGCTGGCCTGGTCTGTTCTCTCCTGAGGAGCTTTGAGGGAACGGAGAGGAAGCGACTCTCTCACATGGCTTCTTGACAGGCATAGATGTCAGCAAATCATTTTACATACTGGTCGGCCTTCTAATTGGCTCATTCTGTAGCTTGAGGCATACACTGCTGGCCAGATTCACACAGGTGTGGGCTGGTTAATTGTTCCATGTCTTTTGATTATATGGCTCCAAGCAGGATGAGAATGAAACAAATATGCATCTCTCATTATGTTGCAATCTGAGGTGAAAGTGGGCACACTAAGTGAGATAACTTTATCCTTTTGTGTGGGCAAAGAAATGGCATCATCTTGTATATAATAATTTCAGATACTGCAACAACGCCCCAAACAATATGGAGAGCAATTTATAGTTTCTACATCCGTCTGACTTAGAGTTGCACCGATTGCAATTATCTTTTTCTTATTTCATGATTGACACCAACTTTTCTACCTCAGTCAAGCGTAAAAACAGGTTGATAGAAACGCACCTTAAGACAGCTCTATTCTCTGAAGGAAGACCAGGAGAAGTGGTTGAGAGCTCCGTGAGCTTGTAAGAGACCTTTTAGTTTAGATTATTTAGTTTTGATATATCAACTAAACTTCCATGCTCGCATTTTTCAATTCAATTATTGTGGTCATTAACACCTCAAAGAATGCACATTTGTTAAAAATTGCAGATATATCTTTCTCCAATTTATTATGGGCCATCAGGAGTTTTGAGTAAGCATGAAATTGCCATTAAGCACCTTTAGCTGAGCACAACAACTGAGGAGGTCACTAACAACGGGTAACATGCCAAACCCACCACATTAAGTTTGGATCAATACCTCAGCTGACCAGTGAATAGGTTCAAGAAGAAAAACATAAGTCTGTGCACACCAAAGAAGCTGGTGTTAATCTCAGAAGTGAGGGTTTTACAGGGACCACAAATGACCAACTGGTCCACGAGACAATTGTCAGAGATTCTGAGCGAGATAGCAACATCATTACTGCACACACACACACACACACACACACACACACACACACACACACACACACACACACACACACACACACACACACACACACACACACGACTTTCGCAGGGTGAGATAAAGGCAAAAAAAAAGAGAGGAAAAGGGCTCGGGGTTAAGTGGCAATAATGATGCAGAATAAGACATCAGTGTGTGTGTGTGTGTTCAAACTTAGATCAAAGTGTCTCTGGGAGCCTTGTTCATGTCAACAGGAGACACGGGAGAGGAACCCGGCATTAGAAACATTGAGAGGTACAGGGGGAGGTAAAGAGAAAAGAAGAGGGGGTGTGGGGGTAAAAAGGAAGCAGTACACGATGGTGAACAAAGGCTGAAGGGAAAAAGAGGACTGAGGTGGAGGAGGGTAAGGGAGGGTTAAGGAGAAGTGGGTCGGAGGTGAGAGGTTGGGGTATAAGGGCAGAGGAGGGGAGGGGACTCGCGGTGAAGGGGTTCACCTCTAGTGTGAATGCAATGAGGTAAAACCAAAAGAAAGGATGATGGAGAGAGTTCCTGTGTCATACACCCACTTTAATTCCACCCTTCCATCCCTCCCTCCGCTCCTCTGCCCCCTTCCCTCCCTCTCCCCCTCCCTCCCACCAGCGCCGCTGCTCCCTCTCTGCGACCGGCCCCAGCAAATTCCCTAGGGCCAGGGGCAGTCCCCTTTCAGTCTCCAGTGACACAGTAATTAGAAGTGTGGGAACTGAATCCGTCCCTCTTTCTGAGCCCCGCACTCCTCCTTCCCTTGCTCCCTCTTTTTTGCTGGCCCTCACCCCCCTCCTTACCAGGTCCCAGCTCCTACCCATCCCCTCAACTTCCTTTGCCACCTCTTCTTTTTGAACCCCACCTCAGCTCTCAATCTCAGGAAGTAGCATCTTCCCTCCGAAAGAAGTCTCGCATGAGGTTGGAAAGACATATGTTGACATCCATTTCAGTGTGGATTAATCTGTTGATCATCTATTCGATTAAACGATTAGTTGTTCGGTATATATATGGTCATACAATGGTGGAAAATGTCGATCAGTGTTTCCTAAATCACAAGATGACGTCTTCATATGTCTTGTTTTGTCCACAACTCAAAGATATTCAGTTTACTGACAGAGGAGTAAAGAAACCAGAGGATTTACAGAGAATTATGACTTATTTCTTAAACTATTACTCCGATTACCGATTAATCAATAATCAAAAAAGTTGCGGATTAATTCAAAAGTGGACAACTAATTGTTAAAGCTCTTCATTCAAATACACACAATTTATGATTTTGAATGTCTATGATATAATATATCACCTACTAGCAGATTCAATTAAATCTAATGAGAACCCATATTGGCTTAATCCTCATGGGCCACCTGTGATGTCCATGGGAGCTACACATCACACACACTCACACACATACATACACACACTCTCAACCCCATACCCTTCATACCCCCACCTCACCCCCGCCTCCTCTACAGCCACAGAGTCCCCTATCTCTTCGAACAGAGCAACGCTGTCTCTCCCGCTCTCTGTCAAGCCCACCACCACCCCAACCCCCCATTCGCTATCTCCGCGGCGATAACCATGGGAACAGCAGCACTGTGGGAACGGGCCACCAGATGACCAAAATAGACAGCAGGAAAATGGAGGGAAAGAAAGAAAGAAAGAAAGGACTCCCTGCATCCAAGGAGGCCTGTGTGTGTGCGTGTGTGTGCGTGTGTGTGTGTGTGTGTGTGTGTGTGTGTGTGTGTAGGAGGTCCATGGGATCATCCAGACAGACAGGTACTCAGGCGCTCCAGTCACCTCTGGTTTCCACCGGCAACAAAGGGGACGCTGGGTGGCTTGAGTTGCTACATTAATTCATTTATGGATACACGGCTTTGGTTCGAGTTGGTGGGACATACTGAGCGCTTTCCTTCTCACACACACTTTTAACGGTCCTACAGTTACTAGATAGCAGCATCCCATGCAAAAAGGCTACACCCTTAACCACAAACACCCACACCCTAAAGCACACTAATACTACATCATCACACACCCAGTCACACCCGCCACCACGCACCTCGAAAAGCACACGTGCAAACACAAGCAGTCAGTCTAAAAGTTAACACGAGGAAGGGATGAGATGACTGGAATGATTGGCATTCAAACATTTTAAATAGTGGTGCAAAGATAACCTTTAAGCAATACCAGGAGAGGGGTGTTTTTGCACTGCAATCAATGAAAATATCAGAAATTAAATAACATTTAAAATACTCTTAAATGGTAATAACTCTTGAATAGGATACGTCATAATGTATTTTATATCTTTAATATAAACTTTTATTTTAATCATGGTCGCTTTCCATGTGCATCATTGCATTAATCTTTGCAATCGGTTCATTCTTCATTTCTTTTCATGATAAAGCACATGGCAACTTCCTTTTATGAATTATGGTCATTATCATTTCCTCATCTGTTTTTGGATGCCATAGGACTTTTTATTTTGTATGTATTAGAGCCTTACTGGGCCCCTAATCATAAAAAAATATGGTAGGATATCAGCGGTGTGATACCCTCCAATGATAACATCACAGCTTGAATATATAAAAAAAACTCAGAATCACCTTTATTGGCCGAGTATGCATACAAATACAAGGAACTTGACAGTTTTTTGTTTTACATCGTTGTCAATGTACTTAAACAGCAAAGTGTTATGTTTGTATTGGTGCATAGGCAATGCTGCTGGTCTCCAGAGTACACACAAGAACACATGCATGCAAACACGCTTCTCAGACTTCATGGCCCGAGTTAAAATGCTGGGCTGCAGTTCCTATGAGAAACATTAGACACTGGTTTTCCTTTGCCTGAAAGAGGAGGAGGAGGAAATGGGGAAAAGACGCAAGTCGCGCATCATCATTTTTTTTTTAACCTACTGCGGGTCTAATTTTCCATCCCGTTTATATCCTGCGAGTCTCTCAGTAGAAGTCCAAGAAATCCAAAGATTTGGCTTCCACTTTTATCCTTTATGTTCTTTTCTCTCTCCCCAAAACTTAGAATATTTATCTGTACTCAGTCTATCTCCTTCTTTGCGTTTATCACCTCTTCTCTGTACTCTGTCTTTGCTCTTTTCTCTTCTGATTTGTATCAATCTATCTAACCTCTCTATCTATATACACCGCCCCCCTTTGCTCTTCCAGGCCTTTCCCAGGCCAAGCAGCCTGACCTCTCCAGCCTTCTACCTCTTTGCTCCCTTGGGGTGGGGGTGGGGGTGGGGGGGGGGGTTGCCTGTGACCATTCCCACCCCACAAGGACTTTCACTTTAATCTGACTCTGTGAGTAAGAGAGGAGAAAGAGAGAACAAAACACAGAAAATGTGTGTGAGTGTGTGTGTGTGTGTGTGTGTGCCTGCAATGCCTGCAGCTCCCAAGGCAAACAGACTTCTAACCTCCTGATAGCATCACATCACGCAAACTGCAGGCTTTGGGAAGAGCCACGGCAAGACTTAGTTTAAAGTTTTAAGGCTGAGCCGGCCTCACATTCCCAAGACCTACACATGCACGTACAAGCAGCACGACATGACGCGAACGCAGCTCAGACATTTAAAGAATGTTCACAGAATGTACAGACCTACACCCAGAACGTAAACTGTGAAAACACACGGTCGCAATGGTGTTGTATACAGTTTCACACATCAGAGTCAAGTAAGAAAACAGCAATATATCATTGGAGCACCAACTGTAAAACACAACACACACAGAGTGCAGTGGATGAGTTCACAGACCACAGACTATGTGGGGGGTTACCATCTATTATCTCTGTCTCCATGAGGTTTAAGTGTAATTGTTGACACAACTCATTCTCAGAAACTGCACACACTAACACACAGCGTGCACATACACGGGGGTGTCGGAAAAAATAAACTCAGCCCACAATGGATGGGGTTATTGTTGTGAAGCTACACGGGTCAGAGGTTCCCAGTGGTGCTGGTTTTAAATGCCATCAGTTGCATTAACCACATTCACGTGACACTGAAGGTGTAAATCAGTTCTTGATTGATGCAAGAATAAAAGCCTGCAGGGCTCTGGTTCCTGGTTTCAACACCCCTACTCTTGGGTCGACTCTAAGCACACAGACCACACACATTCTTCACGCAGAGAGGCAGCAATCATGTGCTGAAAGGTAGCTAAAATTATGCAGTTAATAACCTAACATTAGCAAAACACAGCAGGGAAGGATAGCATGGTTCCTAGAACTCATTCATACCATAGGAGATGTTGTTATTGTAAGCGCCAACCTGCCTAGGACGAGGCATCTTTAATTCTCAAATATATATATATATATATATATATATATATATATATATATATATATATATTTTAAACTATCAAAAATGAGCCACAATGATGAGTCGACTAATCGATAAGTCGATCGAAAGAAAGAAAATCGTCTATTTTGATAATTAAGTAAGTATGTTTTCATGCAATATGGAGATTTGTTTTTCTCTGTTTTATTTCATATTAAAGTGAATAGATTTGGGCTCTGAATTGACAACAAGATATCACCTTGGACTTTGAGAGACTGGGGGACATTTTTCACTAAATTGAGAAAATTGCATTGCAGCCCTTCTGTCAAATGTCTACCAGAGCTTATACTGCCGCCCTAAACATGCAAAAAATATGCCACCCCACATCTAACCATCAACTTTTAGTCGTGCATTCTAGAGCTGCGTGTTAAAACGCAGTTTGGTCAAATAGTTTTTTGGTAAAATGACAACAACAGGGTAATAAGCAGTCTTGAATCAATCAGTAAACAGAAGACTGTCTCCATGTTAGCCTGTTAAGTTGTTTGCCTCCAGACAAACTGATGTAACCCTCATATTCTTGGCTCAAACCTACAATCAAGTTATTCTCTCTCCTGGAAGTCACAGCAATCAGCTCACAGACTAAAACCCATTCAAATAGAAGGTAAAAGAAAAATTGGGTTTCTGCCAAAAGGACTCATGTGTAATATCGCATGTGAGCAAGCATGGCTGCCTCCAAAGCATGACTGCATGTGGAGGAGTTACCCAAGCTACTAAAGTGGGCCCGTGTGCCACAGGGTTGTGATAATAACGACCCTAAACCTCTCAGCAATTTCTCACTGGCAGGTATTAGCACGGTTGACAAGAGTTCTTTATCATCCTAGCTGTGTGCAGCGCCGGCAGAATGAGTTCAGATGATTTGCGATGTTACACTGCGCGTTGAGTGTGGGAGAATGATCTATGATTCACTAAGCTGCAGAGACCCAAGATCACATTTCACTATCGCAAGGGAAACCATTATACCATGACCACAGACACAAAGACAGTCATACCAGCAGTATCTGGCGTGAGGAAAACACGATTGCTGGGACTAGTTCTCACAACATCTTTCTAAAGTTACCTACTTGATTTTCATTTCCATCGGTGGAAGCAGGATTTGTGGATAACCTTTAAGTAAATCCAGGCAAAGATAGTTGCATGCATGCTTAAGTGCTTTAATCCAATTGTTCACAAATATTTCTAATCAACACATTTTTGACCCACTTCTGCAATTAGTTTCGTATAGTCAAGGTCTCAGCATGCCCCCATTACGTTGTCAGCCTTACTTAAAATGCACACATTTGCAGGTTATTCATGAATTTGTGAATAATAATGCATATTTAACAGCTCTATATCTGTTTTTTTGTGTGGTACTGTTGTCATTTGCTGACCCCAGCTTTGTTATTGCACTGCAAAGAATTCTGCCTCCCTTAGGAGACTATTTAGACGCAGAGGGCAATCACTCACAGCAGCACAGTCTGGCTGTGCAGCTACTGAACTCTGCAAAACATGAGAAACTTCCTCTTTCTGTGTGCATGTTTGAGAGGAAGGCATCAGTAAGTGGTTCCCTCTCCCTGAGCGGCAGGGGAAAGTAGACCCTCTCGAGTGCCTCTCGGCTTCCCCACCTCCCCCATGAGCCAATAACGCAGTCAGACAGACACACACATTCATGCTCACACACACACACACAGTGTGGTTTCTCCTCTGGAGGGGAACATAAACAGGGCTGTCTGTCTGCGAGCGGAGAGCTAGTTCTCATGACATCACCACCCAGCAGGAATGCTCTGCTCTGCCCCGTCAAAACCCCTCCACCGGCCAAGCAACTCGCACACACACCAATGCACACACACATACACAAAAACACATGTTGAATGATTTATGCACGTCCACATTTTCACAGGGAAATGTACCGCATATACATCATGCACGCAAATGGCAATTTGAGCTATTTTCTCTCCTCTGGACTGTTCTTACTTCCTTCCTTACTTAGCGACTGTTTTTTTAATTTCTCGCTACATGCAGACATCTTCTTCCTCTGCATGTCTTCCCTTATCTTTATTATTGCACTGTTTTTCTCATTCATCCCCATCATTTCTCATCCTCTCCGTATCTCTGCTGTCCACAGTGTCAGACCACACGCAGACCACAGAAACAGAGTGCAAGCATGATAAACACTCACGTGATAAAGTATAACCGACTGAATATGGAGAATAAAGCTACCGATGAGAAACTTTGCGTGTGGGTGTGGGGGACATAGGAAATTACGCACTACTTCATTGTATTGGTGTTTGGAGGAAAAGCCCTATTGAAGCTCTCCCTCCTTCCTTCTCACCTCTCTTCCTCCCTCTTCCATCCCTCCATCACTTCCTGCCTCATCTTTCTCTTCCTAGCCATCTCCCCCCCATGTCCCCTTTCTATTTTCTCCTTCTCGCTTCTCTCTTTCCATCTCAACCTGTCACTGCAATGTTTTCTCCAAATTTCTCTCACTTCTCTTTTTCCTCCTCTCTGTTTCTCTCAGGCTTTTGGGGAAAGCAGGGGCAGGAAGCAGCTTGGCTCTCAGACAATGGAACACATCAAAAAGCAGCACCAGCCTCACCAACTTCTCTCACACTCACGCACGCACACGCACACACATACACACACTCATACTTACACACACACACACACTCATACTTGCACACACACACACACACACACACACACTCATACTCACACACACACACACACACACACACACACACACACACACACACACACACACACACACAGCAAGACAAACAGGACATTCCAGCTGCCGGCTGCACCGGATTCCTCGCCTTGGCTAATCTGAAACGGAGGAGAGTGAGACTGGGAGTGGAGCGGAGCAGGGAGGCAGGGTGAGAACAGAGGGGTGAGGGAGAGCAGGGGAGATGGAGAAAGAGAAAGGGAGAGAGAGGGCCAAGCAGAGGGTGAGAAGGAGAAACCGATACAGGGAAGGAGAGAGACAAATGTTGGGGTGCAAAAAAGGGAAAATTGGAAAGGTCAAGCACGACTCAAGAGGGATTTGAGATGTTACTGTAGAATCCATGTTTACATATCATTTTGTCCTCATGTTGTCAAAGAAGGTGTATGTTTATTGTGGTATGCATACACATTATGATATGCAAATTAGGGCTGCAACTACCGATTATTTTCATTATCCATAAATCTATAATCGTTTAGTCTAAGAACCGTCAACAAATGGAGATCACAACTTCAAAGAGCCAAACCTGACGGCTTCAAATGTCTTGTTTTGTTCATCCTAAAGTCCAAATACCCAAACATATTTAGTTCACAATAATATATGACAGAAAAGCAGGAAATCCTTTAATTTGAGAGGTTGCAATCAGAAAATATTGGAATTGTCAACTAATTGATGAATCATTTCAGGCCTAATGCAGCATATATTAAACTGGGAGTCCCTGCCAGGAGAGCAGAAGATGGAAAACTATTATTTTAGTTGGACATTAATGATCGATTTGTACATCATCCCTGATACATTTGATTTTTGAAAGGGTGTTTAAATTTGTGTCATCAGTGATTCAAATATGAGTGCGTGTTTAAGTTGAACCATAAAGCAGGCGCAAATGTGTCGGCACGAATGCCGTGTATATACTTAAAGAAAAAAGGGAAGAAACCAAATAAAGGAGAAATGATGCGTTCCAACAAAGTGGGGAAGGGAAATAAGGCAGAGAGAATAAGAGACGGGTCGAAGGAGAGAAAGTGGGAGCAGTGAGAGAAATACGGCCACGTACACAGTGCTGCAGGTACGTTTTAAAAACAACATTTCCGTACTGAAAGGTTTCCGTCCATCTCGTCTTTGAAGCAGTTGACAAACAAGTAAAAAGGATGATTGAACACATAGACCTGTGTTGCCGAACACGGGCGGCTCCCACAGAGTTTCACTTATTTTCTGTTTTAATATACAGATTGTACAACACAGGTGCTCACGTACACTTCTGCCACTGTAACTCTAACCAACTGAATTTGACTTTTAAGTTGCAGCTCTTAAAACACAAACAGAAGAATATGTCAAGGACAACACCTGGATCGCGTGATCGGCTAAATGTGCACACAAAATTAGCCATCACACGGAAAGCTGGCTTCTTAACACATTATTACCTCTTGAATTATTCCTATATCTGTAATTATATGTCCTAGAAAAACAACCTACAAACATTCATCCGCCCCTCTGAGTGCTAAGAGAAACCTCAGTGGCGTCTGAGAAACTAATTCACACACACACGCACATGCGCACACACCCGCGCACACGCACCCGCACACACACCCGCACACACACACACACATACGCACCCGCACACACAGGTGTCATTGCGTTGCTATGCTATCCTGGGGCCAACTAGACTGTGGGAAAAAAGAGCAGGCATGATTTCTCAAAGACCAGATGCTTGGTGAGTGATGGCTCATCTTCTTCCATATTTATCCGTGTGTGTGCGTGTGAGTGTGTGCGCGCGTGTGTGTGTGTGTATGTGTATCGGCTATTGTGTCTGCTCAGACAGCCATGAGAATCAACTTCAAAATGAGTCAGGGACACTAAAGAGGACACGTCTCACAGGTTACGAGCTGACAAGTTTTTCTGTGGGATTTTCACACCACTTCCAAAAAGAACTGCCTGCTGCTTCTCACAAGTCCAACATTTAATCGCTACAGCAGACTAAGTATATGTGGCAGCCGTCAACTGCAGCTCAAATGTGGGTTATCTTTATCTGAATGGGGAATTCTTAACCATTTAAATACAGCATCAGCATTTCCCTTCTGAATAGGCCTGTCACAATTATTACATAATCGCCTGATTGCCAGTATTTGAGCTGACCGCGATCATTTTGTGCAATCATTGAATTCCACAATCAAGGGGATTTAAAGTCAATGTTGTGAAAGTGATTTAGGAGCGTTTCCACCCGATTGAAAAACATGGAAAAAGTTGGCTGTAGATCTTACTGCTGTTGGACAGGTTCTTGTGTTTCAGCTCATATGAGACCATATCTGTTGCTTACGAAGCAAGATGGTGACAGAGGGGTGCCGATAACGGGTCTCTTGATTTATAGCATGACGTTGAACCACGTTTTCGTTACATAAGGTCGGTCTACACAACAAGTTATTTAAAATAAATCTCTGTGTAGCAGAGCAAGAGGTGAAGCGTGGTTTCAGCAAACTATTCAAATTCATCGTCACTCCTTCGCCATGATCGCAATTATTTGTATGACATTTAATGGTCAACTAAAAGTCATGACTTTGACAGCCCTTATTCTAACTAAATGCTTTTTCCTCAAAAGAGGAACTGGTCTGAATTCCTCAGATAAATCAATAAAGATGGTAAATGGATATTTATATAGCGCCTTTCTAGACTTCCGAGCACTCAAAGCGCTTTTATACTACATGTCAACATTCACAAACACATTCACACACTGATGGCACGACCTTCGGGAGCAGTTTCAGGATCAGGACACATTGACAGTTGGACTGGAGGAGCCGGGGATCGAACCACCGATCATTAAAACAACAACATTAACATGCGTACAAACTGCAGGACTTTTAATTGTGTTTGAATTTTTAGTTCCTGACTGATCATCATTTATCGACTTTCACTGATGCTTTCAAGTAACACAGTCGACTGCTTTAAACATCACTTTGATTATATTTATTGATTATTATAATATTAGATTTTTGCATTTATTTGCCCTATTATAATATATCTCTATTGGATGATTATTAATATTGCGATAGTAATTGCATCCCACACCCAGGCCTAAAGATTTGCCTTTTTCCTATTATTAATCCAATACTGTACTGTCCTTGTTATAATAAATGTGACATATTTACCTTTGCATAAAACTTCTTCATTAGTGTTAGCCACTGTTTCCCCTTTCAATTAATTGGTTATGAATTCCAGTGAAGTACATACAGTATTTCCAATGAGCAATAACTCACTGAGTCAACATCTCATTCCGGTAAAAGAAAACATCTCCAGAGAAGCGTTACACTCCTGAGCAGCAAAGTGAAAGCTAAATATTTGTGGTCATGTCTTACTTGCTCGCTCATTCATTACCACGTTGGAGTGACACAACAATCACAATGGACTTTCCAGATTCGGCTCACCTGCAGACAGACGTCGCCGCCCAGACAGGCTGCCCATCACTCACTCATAACTGCACCCACTAACTATCTACATGTGTGTTTGCGAGAGTGATTGTGAGGGTGACCTGTGTGTTATGTGTGAGCAACACTTTATCTCGTGTGTGTGTGTGTGTATTCGCTTTTGGCACTTTCTCAAACCATATGTGTGTAACTGGAGACGCGAAGCCCCTCGCCACACACAGTGGGAAATATTTGGGATGGTTTCCCTCGGAATGTCTTGGCGTGCCTATGGAATACCGCCGCCCCCCGCCTCGCCCCCCGCCTCGCCCCCCCCCACCTTCTCGCTGTCGCTCCCCTCTCTCCTCCAGAAAGGAGGAGGGAGAGTGGGATAACGGCGGCACACACAAAACCTATTTTGTCACCACGAAAAACAGTACATGCACAGGGACGGGACACATATGCAGACGAAGCCACAGAGCTCAAACCCAGTTGGGTTTCATAGCTTGTGTGAGACCAAAGTGTGACATGCTGCATATTTGTGGTTACCGACAAACGCTGTGTCCATGTGAATTTAATAATGACAGTCAAATATGAATTAAACGGTGTGAGAATATACGAGTCTATTAAAAAAAAGAAGAAGAGTGTTTTGTACTGCATTTTAAACGCATACGTACGTCCTGATACTGAGTAACGCCATTCCGCTCACATGCCGTGGTGGTACAATCTTCTACTTAAGTAAAGTAAAATACCACAGTGTAGAAATAGTCCTGCATTTATGTGTCCAAAACTTTAAAGGTGGAGCTCATTTTAATAATTGTATACACCACTGTGTAGCTTGATCTATAACTATATATCATTATTTATTAGTTGATGTATATTTTGTATTAATAATCAAAATATGCAAAGTAACTAGTTACTAAAGTTATCAAATACAACCTCAAAATATATTTTTTTATATAGATTTGTCAAATTTAATAATAATAAATAATGATGATAAATGTATTATTATAATTCATTTTCTCTCAATCAACTAATTGACTTCCCTTTGTTTAGTGTGCAAAAGTGTAAAGTACAATATTGTCCTCTGAGATGTCGTGGAGTAGAACGTGGCATTAAATAGAAATACTTGAGTACTTCAGTACAGGACTTGAGTAAATGTACTAAGTTACTTTCCACCACTGCTCACATGCACAAATATACACACACAGCCAGTGAAGGGTAACTTTAAACGTGTCTCAACCTCTCACATTCCTCCTGTTTCTCAGCCCGCGGCTCTCTTTGTAGATCAAAGAACAGACAACAAGTCTTTCTATCGCCTTGCCCTCCTTCACCCCCTCCTCTTCCTTCAATGCCACCTTTCTCAGACACTCTCTCTTCCTCTCGCTCTTCCTCACTCAACAAACACTCATCTCGCTTGCACACACACACTGATTATTTCTGACTTCCTCACACAATCTCTCTGTAAATCCGTCTCAATGACTCCATGTCATTTTTGTCTTTCTCCTGAACTCACTGACTTCTTCTCACTTTCACTGCTTTCACTGCCGTTCTCTTTCTCCGTCTGTCCTTTTACCTCCCTGCCATCACCTCTGTTCTCACTTCTCTCCCTCCCTCCTCTTTTCCTCTCCCTTAACTCCCCCCCCCCACCCCAATCTCTCCCACCCCTCCCTCCCACGGTGTGGCGGTTCCTGTTGCTCTGGTTTTCACTTCCCCAGTAGTCTGGTGCGTGGGAACCAGCCTTTCTGCTGCAATAGTGTCTACGACTTATTCTGAGTCTGTGTGTGTGTAAAGGTGCTCAGGTGACTCTGTGTGTGTGTGTGTGTGTGTGTGTGTGTGTGTGTGTGTGTGTATGTGTTTATCAGTTATGGGTTTTAAGAGTGTATGCTGTACGTGTGTGTGTGTGAGCGTGTGTGTGTATGTGGCTGGCTTCATGTCTATCTCTCAGGATATCTCTGCTATCCCAACATGTCTATAAAAGGCCAGCATGGGACATCTGATGGAACTGCACAGCCCAACGGAAGTGTGTGTGTTTGTGTGTGATTTCATGGAAAGTATAGACGCAGCAGGCATTAGTGGTAGGGATAGGATATAGCTGAATAAGGAAACTGTAATGGACCAATAGCCAACTCCACCCTCTTACCCAACCCCCAGCAGGAATCCACACAGATGAAATTTAAAGACTGAGGTAAACACACGCGACACACGCGACACATGTGAACACCTTGACACAGTAAAATGTAACTTTCTTAATATATTTTTGGGGAATTTGGGGCTGAAAAGTAGGGCTGCAACTAACAATAATTCCATTACAGATTAAACTGCCTATTATACAGTTTGGTCTATAAAATGTCAGAAAAAAGTTAAACATGTCCATCACAGTCCAAGGTGATGTCTTTAAATATCTTGCTTTGTCCGTCAAAAAACTTTTAAAATATAACAGAGAAAAACAGGAAATCTCCTTATTTGAGATGCTGAAAACAGCATTTTTGTATTAAAATTACTTAACGATTAATCAATTATCAAATGTATAATTTACTTATTTTTCTGTTGAGCTATTAGTCAAGTATATTCGCTGCAGTTCTACTGAAAAGATGCACGTTCTTTATTTTAAATTGATATATTATGAATAAACTATCACTAAATGTCGGGATCTCCAATGTTATCGCCGATCACAAGAGAACAGAATAGTACAATGTCCCTTATTAATGCTGGGGGACCTTATGATTTAGGATTACCTTATTTAAGATTGTTAGTTTTTCAGTGAGTCCTATCTGGAATGCATAAAAGTATTTTTAGTTTTAAGCATATTCTGATGCCTACTTTCAAGTTAAGTAACATAAGTTCTAAGTCGGGTTTTCTCCGAGTCACACTCATGATAAACCGATTGCAGGAAAATCCATCAAACACCATAAATAGAGATCAAATCATAAAAAACTGCAGTTTTTATTTTGTTTTTACCACTTCATTGTACGCCAATACATGCAAGTATGCAGACAAGGACACACTTACATAGGAGGCCCTTCTGCATCTCCCTTTCCCTCTTGGAGTCTCCATAGTGGACACACATTCCTATGCCTCTAAAATCTCTGTTGGGCCTATTGATACACAGAGACAAACATTAACCCTTTCCCTGCACAATCTTTACACACGTACACAATTCTGTGGTTAATCTCCTCTGTCTTGTTTTTTTACTTCTCTTTCCTCATGACATTGATCAGTGGTGTATGTGCATGAGGGAGAAACACAGAGAGACAAAAGGGAGAGAAACTAACCCATCCATTGTTAATCAGAGAGCTTTACAATCAGATAACAAAGGGGTTAACTTCGCCTGGGTGGGCCACGGAGAGCAGCCCCCAGGGTGAAACTCTCTCTAACACACACACACACACACTTCAGAAATTCAATAACAAAAATATTATCAATGATTAATTGAAAAGGCAAAAGTATGTCCTAGGTGGCGGTCATTTCCATATATTCTTTTTAAAACAGATTTTTAAGAAGATAAATAAGGCTGATTTATTTATTTAACGATTATTTAACACGGTAACTCGATGACTTTGGAAACATCAAGCATTAATTTAACTATTAAATATTTTCATATCAGTTGGAAGCCAAAATTGTAATTGAAAATAAAAAAATAAAAATTAGGAGGAGAAGGTTACGACCTGGTTAAGGTTGTAAACAATTACCCACATGCTAGGACAAAAGTTTTCTCAGGTTTGCCGTCTGAACTGATGGGAGAGATCTGAGGCAGCAGAGCCGTTACTGGTGTTGTGTAACACTAAAGTCACATTTGGGCTTCCTTTAGCCATAATATATCAAAGTGACTTTGCCTTAAAGTGGCGTCTGGAGTGACCAATAATTGGGAAAGGTAGGCGGATGACCATTTGGCCACTGTGTGTGCGTCATCCTCTTATCATCATGACTGGAGGTAACATCAAGGTGGTCCAGGTTTTTTACATCCTGGGTCTGAGACAAATGTACCCAGTAGTGTATCTCGACACATTTAGGGCCCCCTACCAGGAGCATGCCAGAACACCCAAGTTTACAAACTGTCCTGCAGATCCCCCCCCCCCCCCCACAATCACAACTGCCACCACAGACACACAAACACAAACACAGATTTCCCTAAACAGCCACCCATGGAGATATCTACAGGTCAGGTACCGCAAATCCAACAAGCATCTTTTCCAGGCTCCACAAACAGGAATTAGAAGGATTCAGTGCATTGCGCCTTTATGTGCATCCATACGCAAGTAAACAAGGCTTGTGTTCCGTTTCTAAGAAGAAGAATATAATACTGAAAGGTTTTTATTCAGTTTCATTTCTCCTCCAGGTCAGTAAATATGTTTGCCAGCAACATTTTTTCCCACGACTAAGACGAGGTGATGACGAGACGGCACCGACATCATTAAGCACCAACTATGACTTTATCAACATGCTGCTCTATTATTGAGTGAGTTGAGAAATCTCTCTTTATTTTCGTTGACAAAAAAGACAAGACAAATTATTATAGACAGTTTCTTTCCTTCGATGCAGCAGTTTGGTGTCCTGTGCTGCGTGCACCATATCAGGGCTACACCAGCAGCACACAATGACCACAGTCAGGGTGACTCAGAGTAACTTACTTCCTTAAAGTTAACAATGACAACAGGAAACAAGGTGATCATTTGGCTTGAGTAGATTGACTGAAATATAATCTGAGCACTAAAAAAAACCATCAACAGTTTTGTTTAGCTATGTTTTTCTTTGATTAAGATAAGGCAAAATGCACAGAAAGATTATAATCCCTATTAGCACTAGCATAAGCATTGGCTATTATATAAAAAATACTTGACAAGAAAATGGAAAAGGATGAGGTTAAGTGAATGTGCTAAAAAACTAACAAGGACCTTTAACACAGAGCTAAGTCTACGACTAAATAAAATACCTTCAATTCTTCCCCTCCTATTTATTTTTCCATCACTCTATCCATCCCTCCTTTTACCGCTTCTTGTATAAACCGGCTTGTGGTGGCAGCAGGCTAAACAACGTAAACCAGACGTCCGTCTCCTCATCTATCCTCCATTTC